>NC_090646.1:53870779-54143279 GCF_040937935.1 Hyperolius riggenbachi
GGGTGACTGGGGGTTCAAATTCAGAAAGGGGGCGGAGCCACAAACAGACAATCAGATTTGTTTAATTTCAATGGGAAGATACAAATTATTGATACCAAGGACCCCAAAGCTCATAAACTTGGTAATTAAGTGACTGTATGTCAAGGTTAGAAAAGTGGCGGCACCAACAACAAAATTTTTTACATGGGAAAATATAAACTGCAGCAATTCTTATACTGTTAATGGCAGGGTTCCCTAACGTGACACAGTTGGCCACTGGGTGACTGTGATTAATATTCAGGAATGTGGGTGGAGCCTACAGTAGCCAATCAAAATTCACCTATTGATTTTCAAGGGTAATATTTACATTGCTACTATTATTACTAATTTACTAAAGGGGTGGAGCCACAAACAGCTAATCAGATTTGTTAGATTGATTTCAGCCATTCTGTTATTGGCGGGGTTCTCAAACTTGACACAGTTGGTCACTGGGTGACTGGGATTAATATTCAGAAAAGTGGGTGGAGCCTATAGTGGATGGGCAGCACGGTGGCATAGTGGTTAGCGCTCTCGCCTTGCAGCGCTGGGTTCCCGGTTCAAATCCCAGCTAGGTCAACATCTGCAAGGAGTTTTTTATGTTCTCCCCGTGTCAGTGTGGGTTTCCTCCGGGTACTCTGGTTTCCTCCCACATCCCAAAAACATACAGATAAGTTAATTGGCTTCCCCCCAAAAAAATTGGCCCTAGACTATGATACATACACTACATGATACATACTTAGACATACGACTGTGGTAGGGATTAGATTGTGAGCCCCTCTGAGGGACAGTTAGTGACAAGACAATAAACTGTGTACAGCGCTGAGTAATATGTCAGCGCTATATAAATACTTGAGTAAATAAAATAAATAAATAAATAATAGCCAATCAATTTATTTTCTATGGGAATATACAAGTTATTGATGCCAAAGACCCCAAAGCTCACAAACTTGGTCATTGAGTAATTGTGTGTTAGGATTAGGAAAAGTGGGTGGAGCCAACACCAGCCAAATACATACCGCCGGGTCATCAGCTAGTCTCTGATAAGGCATGCTAATTGTCTTAGTGAATCAAGCCTCATGTATTTATTCTTAAAAACGCGAACGCATTCGCCAGATTAAAAAAAAAAAGATTTGTGATCGTTTCGCGTTTTTCCTATACCTTCCATTGTAGCAAAATCGCCCTGAAAGTGGTACGTGCAGCACTTTGCTGAACGAAAAGCAGACGCAACGCCCTGATATAAACTATTCCATAAAACTTCATTGCACAAGCGATTTCAGAGCGTTTTTAAAAATCGCCGGTGTTAAAAAAAAACGCTAAACGCCCTAGGTGTGAACAAGCCCTTAGGCTCAGTTTCCATCTGTCGCCAGACCTGGTGGGGTCAGCGGGAGCGGCCAGTGTAGTGGCCACTCTTATGGCCCGCTGTGGTCTGGCTGGAGCCTGGGGCGGATGTGTTTCAATCAGAGCCTACAGAGTAAATACATCAGCCTGTGTGAGATTGTCATGGGTGGCCCAGAAGTGCGGTCTACTAACCGCAACAGCATAGCTCCCAACTGTCTCGTTTTCGGAGGAACAGTCCCTCTTTAGGAACCAAATCCGACCCTCTGTCCCACTTTTTTATTCATCATCTGTCCCTCTTTCAGGCAATGGTGTAGCTAGAGCGTGACAGTTAAAAATGGCGCACAGCGCTGGGGGAATTAAAAGGGCGCCGCATAGACTTACATTATATAACGCTATTTAGCGTTATAAGTGTTAAAAAATGGCGCAGGCAGTGTGCCTTACACTTATAACGCTAAATAGCATTATAAGTGTTCAAAACTGCAGAGGGCAGTGGGGGTTGGGGGGGGGAGAGGCAGCGGGACACTGGAGGGCATAGGCATCGGGGGGAGGATGTGTGTAATATGCATACGTTACCTTGTCCTGGGCCGCCGATTGCTCCTTCCCTCCGCTCATTCACTTCTTCCATTTGTTTGCTGCAGTCCTGCAGCCGGCCAATCACCATGTGGCTTCAGTCTCCTCTCCGCATGGTGATTGGGCGGCTGCAGGACTACAGCAAACGAAGTGATGGAGCGGAGGGAAGGAGCGATCACCGGCCCAGGACAAGGTAACATATGCCTCTGCACACCTCTGATGCCTATGCCCTCCAGTGTCCCGCCGCCTCTCTCCCCCCCCCCCCCCCGACCCCCGCTGCCTATACTAGCAACCCCCTGCATGTTTTTCATGTCGCACCGCTCTCTGCAATCAATGTATCATAAAATGCAATTTACCATTTTATTGTATTTACATTAAAATGGTAAATTGCGTTTTATGATACATTTATCGGCAGAACGGTGCACAATTTTTCTCCCTGCGCCATTTTCAGATGGACCCAGCTAGAGATCATAGGGCCCCATAGCAAAACTTTCATGTGACCTGCCCTACCCTATGGCTAGGAGTTATCTGGCCAATGTACATTATCGTGCAATCAAAACTGCACATAGTTCACGGGCACTGAGGCAAAGTCAGAGGGCGGAGAAACACTTAAAAGTTAATGGCGAATACATTAAAGGGGCACTACAGCGAAAAACTGTAAAATTTTAAATAAGTGCAAACATATACAAATAAGAAGTACATTTTTTTCCAGAGTAAAATGAGCCATAGATTACTTTTCTCCTATGTCGCTGTCACTTACAGTAGGTAGTAGAAATCTGACAGAAGTGACAGGTTTTGGACTAGTCCATCTCTTTATAGGGGATTCTTAAGCTACGTACACACATGCGACAACGACGAACGAACTTTTAATTGACGAAAGAACGACCTAAGTAAAGTTAGTTTTTAAAAGTGTGTAACGATCTGATCGTTAGAACGAACGTTACATCACGTAAAGAAACTATTGCGCTTGCGCATAAAAATGAAAAGTTCCATGGAGAAATAGCGAAATGCGCATGTCAGGCCTAGTACAAACGACCATTTCCAACGATGTACTACTTTTGCAAACGATCGTCGTTGGAAAAAAATCCGCCAAGCTACATTGTTCGTTTTTAAAGGGAAGGTTCAGGACGGGCTCTTCTGCGTCCCACGCGGGCGCGCTGACGTCATCGGACGTCCTCCGGGCTGTACTGCGCAGGCGCAGTTGTTCTGCGCCTGCGCAGTACAGCCCGGCGGACGTCCGATGACAGCAGCGCGCCCGCGTGGGACGCAGAAGAGCCCGTCCGTGGAGCGCAGAAGAGCCCGACCTGGCAGCCGGCCTGGCCAGGTCGGGTCGGCCACCGAAGACGACCGGGAGCCTCTGGAGCGGCGGCGAGGGCACCTCCTGCCTGCCACGGGCTGGAGGAAGCCCCAGGTAAGTGGATATGGATTTTTATTTTTTTAAAGGCGTCCCTGAACCTTCCCTTTAACGATCTAGCTCGTCCGTCTTTAGACTTAATGGCCGTTGGCTGCTTTTTTTTAAACGATCGTCGCTTGGAATGATTGGGGAACGATTGTTTCAAACGACTATAGTCGCATGTGTGTACGCATGTGTGTAGGGATATATTTATCTTCAAAAGCACTTAGTGAATGGCAGTTGCTCTGTCCAACAGCCAAAAAACTGTGTAGGGAGCAGGGAAGCTGGCCAGCATCATTGTATAAATCCATTTCAGGGAATATCTTTATAAAGAATAAAACCCTAGCTGAGAATCCCCTATGAAGAGATGGACTAGTCCAAAACCTGTCACTTCTGTCAGATTTCTACTACCTACTTTAAGTGATAGCAACATAGTAGAGATGGGCTGAACCTCCGATTTTAGGTTCGCGAACCGGGTTCGCGAACTTTCGCGTAACGGTCGGTTTGCGTTAAAGTTCGCGAACCGCAATAGACTTCAATGGGGATGCGAACTTTGAAAAAAAAAAATAATTATGCTGGCCACAAAACTGATGGAAAAGATGTTTCAAGGGGTCTAACACCTGGAGGGGGGCATGGCGGAGTGGGATACATGCCAAAAGTCCCCGGGAAAAATCTGGATTTGACGCAAAGCAGCGTTTTAAGGGCAGAAATCACATTGAATGCTAAATGACAGGCCTAAAGTGCTTTAAAACATCTTGCATGTGTATACATCAATCAGGTAGTGTAATTAAGGTACTGCTTCACACTGACACACCAAACTCACCGTGTAACGCACCGCAAACAGCTGTTTGTGTAGTGATGGCCGTGCTGGACTGGTGCGCACCATGGCGAGAGTGCAGGTTTTGGTGGCTTTACAGCCCATATAGTCGCCTGGCTGATGTAGCTGAATGACAGAACAGTGACTGTCCAGCTGATCAAATTTGGTCTGACCACAATGAAGCAACGACCTTATTATCTTTTGTGTGCCCCCCGAGACACTCATCTAGGCGCCGGTCATTGCTTCATTGTGATACGCAAGCCCCTTCACCACGGCAAGGTAATGATCACGAAGGGGAATGGGCGCATGTACATGCCTTTTCTTTTGTTGTTGCAGCTGCCCGCAGTGCAGCCAGAAAAATTAGGCAGTCATGTACACGCACCAGAAAAATTATTACAGCGGCCGCTGCTAGCAGCGGCCTAAAAAATTCAGCAATCCGCCTGGAGTCCCGGACCCTGTTGGTGGTGGCGGAGAAGGTAGTCAAGCGGCCTGCAGGCAGACATGCTGTGTGGAGGGACTGGGAGCGACTTAGTCTTCTTGGGGCAGCCCAGGCAGCCAGTCACACGGTGTGCAGGCAGAGATGCTGTGTGTGCGGGGACTGACTTAGTCTTGGGGCGGGCAGCAGCCCTCCGGGATCCATGCCTCATTCATTTTGATAAAGGTGAGGTACTTAACACTTTTGTGATTTAGGCGACTTCTCTTCTCTGTGACAATGCCTCCAGCTGCGCTGAAGGTCCTTTCTGACAGGACGCTTGCGGCAGGGCAGGAGAGAAGTTGGATGGCAAATTGGGACAGCTCTGGCCACAGGTCAAGCCTGCGCACCCAGTAGTTCAAGGGTTCCTCATCGCTGTTCACAGCAGTGTCTACATCCACACTTAAGGCCAGGTAGTCGGCTACCTGCCGTTCCAGGCGTTGGTGGAGGGTGGATCCGGAAGGGCTACGGCGAGGCGTTGGACTAAAGAACGTCCGCATGTCCGACATCACCATGAGATCGCTGGAGCGTCCTGTCTTTGACTGCGTGGACATGGGAGGAGGATTAGTGGCAGTGGTACCTTGCTGGCGTTGTGCTTTCACATCACCCTTAAAGGCATTGTAAAGCATAGTTGACAGCTGGTTCTGCATGTGCTGCATCCTTTCCACAGGTGCGCCACTTTGTGCCTGTACCGAGGGTCTAGTAGTGTGGCCACCCAGTACAGCTCATTCCCCTTGAGGTTTTTTATACGGGGGTCCCTCAACAGGCAGGACAGCATAAAAGACGACATCTGCACAAAGTCGGATCCAGTACCCTCCATCTCCTCTTGCTCTTCCTCAGTGACGTCACGTAAGTCAACCTCCTCCCCCCAGCCGCGAACAATACCACGGGAAGGTTGAGCAGCACAAGCCCCCTGCGATGCCTGCTGCGGGTGTTCTCCTGCCGCCGTCCCCTCCTCCTCCTCCTCCTCCTCCCCCAAAGAAACACCTTGCTCATCATCCTCTGAGTCTGACTCGTCTTCTGCACACGACTTCTCTTCTTCCTCCTCCTCCCCCCTCTGTGCTGCCGCAGGTGTTGAGGAAACAGCTGGGTCTGATGAAAATTGGTCCCATGCCTGTTCCTTCCGTAACGGTTCCTGGTCACGCTCATTCGCCACTTCATCCGCCACTCTACGCACAGCACGCTCCAAGAAGTAAGCGTAGGGAATTAAGTCGCTGATGGTGCCCTCACTGCGGCTCACCAGGTTGGTCACCTCCTCAAACGGCCGCATGAGCCTGCATGCATTTTTCATCAGTGTCCAGTTGTCGGGCCAGAACATCCCCATCTTCCCAGACTGTTTCATTCTACTGTAGTTGTAGAGGTAGTGGGTGACTGCTTTCTTCTGTTCTAGCAGGCGGGAGAACATGAGCAGGGTCGAATACCAGCGAGTCGGGCTATCGCAAATGATGCGTCTCACCGGCATGTTGTTTTTCCGCTGAATTTCTGCAAATCGTGCCATGGCTGTGTAAGACCGCCTCAAATGCCCACAGAACTTCCTGGCCTGCTTCAGGACATCCGCTACGCCAGGGTACTTTGCCACAAATCTTTGAACAACTAGATTCATGACATGTGCCATGCAGGGTATGTGTGTCAGCTTCCCCATATGCAAAGCGGCAAGCAGATTGCTGCCGTTGTCGCACACCACGTTGCCTATCTCCAGGTGGTGCGGGGTCAGCCACTCATCCACCTGTTTCTTAAGAGCAGCCAGGAGAGCTGCTCCAGTGTGACTCTCCGCTTTGAGACAAGACATGTCTAAGATGGCGTGACAGCGTCGTACCTGGCATGCAGCATAGGCCCTGCGGAGCTGGGGCTGTGTAGCTGGAGAGGAGAACTGCCACTCAGCCAAGGAGGAGGAGGACAGCGAAGAGCATGTAGCAGGAGGAGAGGAGGTGGCAGGAGGCCTGCCTGCAAGCCGTGGAGGTGTCAGAATTTGGTCCGCTGCGCCCTGCTTGCCATCGTTCACCACCAGGTTCACCCAATGGGCTGTGTACATAATGTAGCAGCGGCCCTGCCCGTGCTTGGCAGACCAGGCATCCGTGGTCAGGTGTACCCTTGACCCAACGCTCTTCGCAAGAGATGACACCACTTGCCTCTCAACTTCACGGTGCAGTTGGGGTATGGCCTTTCTCGAAAAATAAGTGCGGCCTGGCATCTTCCACTGCGGTGTTCCGATGGCCACAAATTTACGGAAGGCCTCAGAGTCCACCAGCTGGTATGGTAACAGCTGCCGAGCTAACAGTTCCGCCACGCCAGCTGTCAGACGCCGGGCAAGGGGGTGACTGGCCGAAATTGGGTTCTTCCGCTCGAACATTTCCTTCACGGACACCTGACTGCTGCTGTGGGCAGAGGAGCAGGAACCGCTCAAGGGCAGAGGCGGAGTGGAGGAGGGTGCCTGTGAAGGTGCAAGGGAGAAAGCGGCAGAAGCAGATGATGCACCTGAAGGAGGAAGAGGAGAAGGAGGGTGACTTTTCTTTTGTGTGCTGCTGCTGCTTTTGCTCAGGTGGCCATCCCATTGCTGTTTGTGCCTTTTCTCCAGGTGCCTTCGTAAGGCACTTGTCCCTACGTGAGTGTTGGCCTTTCCACGGCTCAATTTTTGTTGGTAGAGCGAACAGATGGCTTTGGTCCGATCTGAGGCACACACATTAAAATATTTCCACACCGCTGAGCCACCCTGGGATGTGGGCACTATGGGGACCTCAGCAGCTGATGCTGAAGGGCAAGTTGGCTGGCTGTACATAGGTAGCGATACATGGTGCCGGACTCTGCCACCAGCTGTTTCTGACGAAGAGCTGCCCCAGCTTCTTTCAGCACCTTCTCTCCTCCTACTACTCTCTGACTCCCCCTCTGAACTGTCCCCCTCTTCATCTCCTCTATTGGGAACATACAGAGGATCCCTATCATCGTCAGCATCGTAATCATCCTGCCCAGCTTCGCTTGCCTCAGAAAAATCCAAACATGCACCATCAGTAGGTCCTTCATCCTCCTTACACGTTACATCCATAGTGTTGCCGCGTAACGCAGACATATGAGCTGGTGAAAAATCATCTGGCTGTAACAACAATGGCTGTGCATCAGTGATTTCACCACTAAATAATTCTTGCGAAGTGTCAAATGCAGCGGAAGTGGTGCTAGTAGTAGCGCTGGTGGCTGAGCAAGATGAGGTGTTCTGTGTCGCTAAATACTCAACCACGTCCTGACAATCTTGGGAGGTGATGGGACGTGCCTTCTTCCGAGCACTGTACTGTGGGCCAGGTCCACACGAAATTACATTTACACGACCTCGCGCAGACCTGCCGGGTGGCCTTCCTCTGGCTCTGGCACTACCTCTTCCTCTACCTGTTTTGTCCATATCGGGTATGCACGGAGTGGTATATCACACTGCGTGCACTCACGTAGGTAGGTGGGTTCACTTAACTGCACAGGTATGCGCACTGATGCGGTGGGTTCACTGAACACAACAGGTATGCAGTGGCGGGTTCACTGAACACAACAGGTATGCAGTGGCGGGTTCACTGAACACAACAGGTATGCAGTGGCGGGTTCACTGAACACAACAGGTATGCAGTGGCGGGTTCACTGAACACAACAGGTATGCAGTGGCGGGTTCACTGAACAGGTATGCAGTGGCGGATTCACTGAACAGTACAGGTATACAGTGGCGGGTTCACTGAACACAACAGGTATGCAGTGGCGGGTTCACTGAACACAACAGGTATGCAGTGGCGGGTTCACTGAACAGGTATGCAGTGGCGGGTTCACTGAACAGTACAGGTATACAGTGGCAGGTTCACTGAACACAACAGGTATGCAGTGGCGGGTTCACTGAACAGGTATACAGTGGCGGGTTCACTGAACAGAACAGGTATATAGTGGCGGGTTCACAGAACAGGTATGCAGTGGCAGGTTCACTGAACACAACAGGTATGCAGTGGTGGGTTCACTGAACAGGTATACAGTGGCGGGTCCACTGAACAGAACAGGTAAGCAGTGGCGGGTTCACTGAACACAACAGGTATGCAGTGGTGGGTTCACTGAACAGGTATGCAGTGGTGGGTTCACTGAACACAACAGGTATGCAGTGGCGGGTTCACTGAACAGTACAGGTATACAGTGGCAGGTTCACTGAACAGAACAGGTATGCAGTGGCGGGTTCACTGAACAGTACAGGTATACAGTGGCAGGTTCACTGAACACAACAGGTATGCAGTGGCGGGTTCACTGAACACAACAGGTATGCAGTGGCGGGTTCACTGAACACAACAGGTATGCAGTGGCGGGTTCACTGAACAGGTATGCAGTGGCGGGTTCACTGAACAGTACAGGTATACAGTGGCGGGTTCACTGAACACAACAGGTATGCAGTGGCGGGTTCACTGAACAGGTATACAGTGGCGGGTTCACTGAACAGAACAGGTATACAGTGGCGGGTTCACAGAACAGGTATGCAGTGACAGGTTCACTGAACACAACAGGTATGCAGTGGCGGGTTCACTGAACACAACAGGTATGCAGTGGTGGGTTCACTGAACAGGTATGCAGTGGTGGGTTCACAGAACAGGTATGCAGTGGTGGGTTCACAGAACAGGTATGCAGTGGTGGGTTCACAGCACAGGTATGCAGTGGTGGGTTCACAGAACAGGTATGCAGTGGTGGGTTCACAGCACAGGTATGCAGTGGCAGGTTCACTGAACAGGTATGCAGTGATGGGTTCACAGCACAGGTATGCAGTGGCAGGTTCACTGAACGGGTATGCAGTGATGGGTTCACAGCACAGGTATGCAGTGGTGGGTTCACAGAACAGGTATGCAGTGGTGGGTTCACAGCACAGGTATGCAGTGGCAGGTTCACTGAACAGGTATGCAGTGATGGGTTCACAGAACAGGTATGCAGTGGCAGGTTCACTGAACAGGTATGCAGTGGTGGGTTCACAGTACAGGTATGCAGTGGTGGGTTCACAGAACAGGTATGCAGTGGTGGGTTCACAGCACAGGTATGCAGTAGTGGGTTCACAGAACAGGTATGCAGCCAGACAGGAACAAGTTTAGCCTAACTAATCTTTCCCTGAGAGACAGTCTGCAGCAGCTCGCCCTACTCTCACTAACGCAGGCAGCACACGAGTGACCGTAATGGCCGCCGCTGCCTGCCTTATATAAGGGGGGGTGGGGCTCCAGGGGCTAGTGTAGCCTAATTGGCTACACTGGGCCTGCTGACTGTGATGTAGAGGGTCAAAGTTGACCCTCAAGGTGCATTATGGGGCGAACCGAACTTCCGCAAAGGTTTGCCTGCGGGACGCGAACGCGAACCACCGAAGTTCGCGTGGAACCGTTCGCCGGCGAACCGTTCGGCCCATCTCTACAACATAGTAGAAAAGTAATTTATGGCTCATTTTACTCTGGAAAAAAATGTACTTCTTATTTGTATATGTTTGCACATATTTTTTTTCCGCTGTAGTGCCCCTTTAAGTACCCACTGGGCCCCCTCTGCCCCAGGGCCCCATAGCAGCTGCTATGGCTATTGATATGGCTATTGCTACGCCCCTGCTTTCAGGACTGATTAGGAAATTGGTATACATATAGGTATTTTTTCCACTGAAAGTGTTTTTAATTGACTATAAACTTCATTTCCATCATTTAAATTGATATATTTCCCCTTTTTTAAAATGTTAAAATGAAGGAAAACTACTGAAGATAGAGAGGACCAGTGTTTTGAATGATAGAGCGACATCTTTGGCTTGTAAATTCTTTGTGGTATGCATGACTATGGGTGTGGTGGGGCGTGATTAGATTCTTATCTCAAACAATTGGAAGGTATGCGGAACGGATCCTAAAGGACTGACAACTATGAACGACTCCTATTCATAAATAGCAGTGTTTCCAACCGCCAAGCAGCCAGTACCGCTTGAATCAAAAAAGGGCGCGTGGAAAAAAGGGCGCGGGGTGTAGCCGAAATTGTACGTTTGAATGCAAAACCATATTTTCGTTTAATATGTTATAAACGATAATTTAGTGCTAAATAGGTTAAATAAACGGAAATGAAATGGCAAAATACCGTCTATAACAGTAAACGAATTCTAAAATAAAACGTCAAATAGCGTCTATAGAAAAAAAACGCTATTTACACGTGTATTAAGCATAGTATTAGAATGGTAGGTTTTACAGGTATTTTACTACAATTATACCTAACTTTAGGGTCACAGATATATCTCCTTATCCCTATCCCTCTCACCTAGACCCCCCTTTTGTGTAAATACACATAATTTAATAAATTGTATATATGACATATATTGTACTATAACTATACCTAACCTTACTCTCACACAGAGCCCTCCCTGTACCTATCCCTAACCCCTAGACCCCCCTGGTGGTGTCTAAACCTAAGACCCCCCTGGTGGTGCCTAAACCTAAAACCCCCCTGTTGGTGCCTAAACCTAAGACCCCCCCTGTTGGTGCTTAAACCTAAGACCCCCCTGGTGGTGCCTAAACCTAAGACCCCCCTGTTGGTGCCTAAACCTAAGACCCCCCCTGTTGGTGCCTAAACCTAAGACCCCCCTGGTGGTGCCTAAACCTAAGACCCCCCTGTTGGTGCCTAAACCTAAGACCCCCCTGTTGGTGCCTAAACCTAAGACCCCCCTGGTGGTGCCTAAACCTAAGACCCTCCTGTTGGTGCCTAAACCTAAGACCCCCCTGGTGGTGCCTAAACCTAAGACCCCCCTGGTGGTGCCTAAACCTAAGACCCCCCTGGTGGTGCCTACAACTAACCACCCCCCTGTTGGTGTGTATATTGCAGTGTAACTATACCTAACCCTCCCTGTACCTATCCCTAACCCCTAGACCCCTAGTAATGCCTGAACCTAACCATCCCCACTGCACAAACACGCTAAACACATATAAACAATAATATATTTAATCCTTAAAATACTTCACTTCAAATAACATGAATAAAATAATTTATATATTTGTCATGGAATAGGTAGCCTTAAAATCACGTATACATTAATAATATTAGAAGTAGAAAAAGGTATATATAATATATATACACATACAATACAATAGATAACCTTACAATCACTTATGCATTTGCATTAGAAATCTTAAAATAACAGTAATATTTAAAGCGATATTTTAGTAACTATAATCAACGCATTATAAGTGTAAAAACAAAGTTAATACCAAAAGCGATGTATTTCTAATACAATCAGGTTGAGAAACGTTATTTAAGCATTATACATTTGAAAACGAATTTTAAATGCAAAAAGAAGTGTAAACAAAATTTTAGTTGTAATAGGTTTGTAAGCGTAATTTTAAAACGAAAAAACTAATTAAAACTCATACAAGCGAAATTTACAAACGAAAAAATAAGTATAATACAAAGTCAAAACGAACTTGTAAACGATATTTGTTATAAACTTTATCCTGTAAACGGAGCCTTTTGTTAACACGATCCCTGTAAAACGCTATTTCTCGGGCGCCCTTTTTTCCTGTCGGGCGCCCAATAGCCGATATTTTGCATTGCAGTCTATGGCGGCGCCCTTTTTGTCCACTATCCCTGTGCGCCCTTTTTTGTTAGCCCGGCCAGTACCTCCCTCTGTGCATACGTCTAGCTATAAAAAACAAACAAAAGACAACAACATTTTAGCCTATCGCATTGTTAGTGGGTGTGATAACAGATAATGCAGTTGGTGCTGTCTTTTTTTTTCCATGACTGCCAGTAGTAAAATTGATAACTTTCAGGCTTATTGTGGATCAAACAACATGAACAAATCACACGGTGAATAGCAATCATTTCTTGATCTCTCTTTTATTTTTTAATTGTATTGAGTTATATTTTCTCCCCTACTGCTATTGTTCGGTAAAGTTCCTCTTTAAGCTGCATTAGTTTTCCGAGCCCCTCTGAACTCGCGTTGTTCCCCGTTTGGTAATATTTTTCAGATGCTGGCCGTGCTTTAATGATTTTATTCTATTTGGGATCTGGAAGGTGTACAAGTGTCGTGCGTTCCAGGCAATTATCTGTGGCGGGTCGGAGCCCCCGCATTGTGCTGACTGCTGGGATTCCTCACTCTGAGCTCCTCCGCATTGAATGTTACACTCCTGTCATTCCTGCAGGGGGGAACACAGAGGCACAAGGTCAGGAGTGCATGAACCGCCTCTCAGGCATTATGGGAATTTACAGAAATTGAATCTGCTTAGGTTGCATTCCAGGCCGAGCATTTCCTCCTGTGCTGTGCGCAATTCCTCCCCAGAAATGTTCATTCCTGATCCCACCACCTCTCGGTAACCTTCTCTGAGAGGCAGGGGACTCTGGATGAAGCAGGATGGAGGTTAGCATGTATAGATGCATAGGTCACAGCCAGGGCCGGTTCTCTCATGAAGCAAGGTGAAACACTTGCACCAGGCACCGAGATTACAGTGGCAGCATGGTTGTACTGTGTTTACGCTAACAGCATGCAGTCACAGTAGGAGGTGAAGTGAGAGGAGAGTGAGCTGAAGAGGTCATCATTGGGGAAAAGCAGCTTGTTGTGCTGTGTGAGGAGCCTGGCAGTAAATGAGGGGGGAGGCAGGAGAGCAGCACAGCAGAAGGGAGGAGGTGGCACTGCTGCATAGCTCCCAACTGTCCCTTTTTTGGAGGGACAGTCCCTCTTGGGGAGCCCTATCCCTCTTTCCTCCTCATTTGTCCCTCTTTTAGGACTTTGTCCCTCTTTCTATGCAAATATATATTTCTCTACTAAAAAAATTGTTTGATTGACTCTTAACTTTATTCCCATCCTTTAAATTGATATATTACTAACTAGCTGGACGCCCGGCGTTGCCCGGGTATGTATTTGGCTGGTGTTGGCCCCGCCCACTTTTCCTAACTCTAATACACAATTACTTAATGACCAAGTTTGTGCGCTTTGCGGTCTTTGGCATCAATAATTTGCAGTGAAATAAAATAAATCTGATTGGCTGTGGCTCCACCACTTTTCTGAATTTGAACCCCAATCACCCAATGGCCAAGTGTACCAGGTACAGGTGATTAACAGTGCAAGAGGCTTGTGCCATTAACAGTGCAAGAATGGCAGCAATTAAATATTCCCCTTAAAAATCAATAGGTGGATTTTGATTGGCTTTTGTACGCTCCACCCACCTTTCTGAATATTAATCCCAGTCACCCAGTGAACAACTGTGCAACGTTTGAGAACCCTACCATTAACAGTGTAAGAATGGTTGCAGTTTACATTTTCCCAATGAAATTTGTATTTTTCTCCACCCACTGATTTCCTGACATTGTTCGGGTATGTATTTGGCTGGTGTTGGCTCCGCCTACTTTTTCTAACCCTAACACACAATTACTCAATGACCAAGTTTGTGCGCTTTGCAGTCTTTGGCATCAATAATTTGCATTGAGATTAAACAAATCTGATTGGCTGTTTGTGGCGCCACCCCTTTGTCTAAATTTGAACCCCAGTCACTCAATGACCAACTGTACCAGGTTTAAGGCCTGTGCCATTAACAGTGCAAGAATGGCAGCAATTACATATTCCCCTTGAAAATCAATAGGTGAATTTTGATTAGCTTTTGTAGGCTCCACCCACTTTTCTGAATATTAATCCCAGTCACCCAGTGACCAATTGGTCAAAGTTTAAGAGCCCTGCCATTAACAGTGTAAGAATGGCTGCAGTTTACATTTTCTCAGTGAAATGTGTATTTGTCTCCGCCCACTGATGACCCGATATTGCCTGATTATGTATTTGGCTGGTGTTGGCTGCGCCCACTTTTCCTAACCCTAACACACAATTACTCAATTACTCAATGACCAAGTTTGTGAGCTTTTGGTTTTTGGCATCAATAACCTGCGTTAAAATGAAACAAATAAGATTGGCTGTTTGTGGCTCCACCCCCTTTTATCAATTCAAACCCAAGTCACCCAATGATCAACTGTACCAGGTTTGAGGCTTGTGCCATTAACAGTGCAAGAATGGCAGTAATGAAATATTCCCCTGAGAAATCAATAGGTAATTTTTGATTGGCTTTTGTAGGCTCCACCCACGTTTCTGAATATTAAATTCCAGTCACCCAGTAATTAACTGTGCAAAGTTTGAGAACCCTACAATTAACAGTGTAAGAATGGCTGCAGTTTACATTTTCCCAGTAAAATTTGTATTTGTCTCCGCCCACTTATGACCCCCTGTTGCCCGCTTATGTATTTGGCTGGTGTTGGCTGTGCCCACTTTTCTAATCCTCACACACAAGTAATCAATTACTCAATAACCAAGTTTGTGAGCTTTGCGGTGTTTGGCATCGATAATTTGCGTTGGAATGAAACAAATCTAATTGGCCATTTGTGGCTCCACCCCCTTTCTGAAATTGAACCCCAGTCACCCAATGATCAACTGTACCAGGTTTGAGCCTTGTGCCATTTACAGTGCAAGAATGGCAGCAATGTAAATATTCCCCTTGAAAATCAATAGGTGAATTATGATTGGCTTTTGTAGGCTCCTCCCACCTTTCTGAATATTAACCACAGTCACCCAATGACCAACTGTGCAAAGTTTGAGAAACCTACCATTAACAGTGTAAGAATGGCTGCAGTTTACATTTTCCCAGTAAAATTTGTATTTGTCTCCGCCCACTTATGACCCCCTGTTGCCCGCTTATGTATTTGGCTGGTGTTGGCTGTGCCTACTTTCCTAACCCTAACACACAATTAATTAATTACTCAATTACCAAGTTTGTGAGCTTTGCGGTGTTTGACATCAATAATTTGCATTGGAATGAAATAAATCTGATTAGCTGTTTGTGGCTCCACCCCCTTTCTGAAATTGAACCCCAGTCACCCAATGATCAACTGTACCAGGTTTGAGGCTTGTGCCATTAACAGTGCAAGAATGACAGCAATTACATATTTCCTTTGAAAATCAATAGGTGAATTTTGATTGGCTTTTATAGGCTCCACCCACTTTTCTGAATATTAATTCCAGTCACCCAGTGACCAACTGTGCAAAGTTTGGGAACCCTACCACTAACAGTGTAAGAATGGCTGCAGTTTAAATTTTCCAGTGACATTTGTATTTGTCTCCGCCCCCTTTTCGGTTATGGGAATAAAAAGTATCCTATACTTTATTCCAGGTAATGTACTATGTGTGTGCCAAATTTCATTCAAATCCATTCAGCCATTTTTGCGTGATCGAGTAACAAACATCCAAACTTTCCCATTTATTATATTAGTAGGATTTTAAAATGTTAATATGCAGGAAAATGGACCAGGATAGAAAGGACCAGTGTGGTTTTTGTAATATAAAACAACATATTTTTCTTATGAACTCTTTATGGTATGCGTGACTAGGAGTGTGTCAGGGGCGTGATCAGGGGTGTGGCAGGGGCGTGGCTTAAGTGTCCCTCTTTCTCGTCTCAAAAAGTTGGGAGGTATTGCTGCGGTTCTGACTGAGGAGGAATGGAGTGGCTGAGGGTCAGCAGTTTGTTTGTCACAGCCAGCCAGTGTGCTATTGTGTTGAGCTCAGAGCCGATTCTAGACTTTTTGGTGCCTGAGGCAAACTTATGAGGATGCGTCCCCCTCTTGCACGACTCACCAACCATCTGGGCGCTTCCCCTCTCCTCACTCACTGTCAGACTTCTCACACAGCACAACAAGCAGCTGGTCAGATCAATGATGACCTCTTCCCCTCGCTCCTCTTCTCTTGTTTCTCCTCCTACTCTGCATTGTGGGACTTGTAGTTCCTTAACAGCTGGAGAGCCAA
Organism: Hyperolius riggenbachi; assembly: GCF_040937935.1. Taxonomy (NCBI): domain Eukaryota; kingdom Metazoa; phylum Chordata; class Amphibia; order Anura; family Hyperoliidae; genus Hyperolius; species Hyperolius riggenbachi. The sequence goes on from NC_090646.1 coordinate 53,887,161, forward strand.
GTTTGCAGATCACTGGCCTATGCAGCCTAGGGCCCGTTCACACTGCACGCGTTTCCAGCCGCGTTTTGGAAACGCGTGCAGGTGGCCAAAACGCACGACATCAGACATTGCATAGAGTGCAATGTCTAATGTTCACACTGCATGCGTTCCGGACCTGTGCGGTCCGGGAACGCATGCTGCACGCAGATTTTGCAAAAACGCGTGGCTGTCCCATTCACTTTTCAGTGATGGGATCAGCCACGCAACGCACACAAACGCGGATGGCCATGCGTTCGTACGCGTTGCGGTCCGCACGCGTTCCGCACGCATGGCCATCCGCATTTCTGATCTGAACGGGCCCTAAGGCTTCTTGCACACCAAGACGTTGCATTAGGTGGCACGTTAAGGTCGCATAACGTGCACCTAACACAACGTATGGTGCTGCAAGAGCCGACGGTAGAGTGAGCCGCGTTAGGCGGCTCGAGTCCTATAATGTCTCTCAGAGTGGCGCTGATTGGCCAGTGGGACCACGTAATGCGGAGCGAGACACTCTGCATCACGTGGTCCCGCCGGCCAATCAGCGCCCGCCAGTGCAGTGAATATTAAGTAGCCATGTGCGCGGCTACTGTAGCTGGCTCTCCCCGCCTCCTCTCCGCCCCCCACTGCGCATGTGCAAACAGTCTAACGCGGCTATAGCCGCTCCAACGCCGTAGCATGCTGCACTTTGCGGAGAACGTGCAGCGTTACATGTAACGCAACGTGGGCTGTGTGAACAGCCCACTTGTGTTACATTGCTGTGCGTTGGGGGAGCGTTACAGGCGCACTAACGTGCGCCTGTAACGTCTTGGTGTGTAAGCAGCCTAAAAGTAATCGTTTTCTGTTTACAGATTAAACTGGATATTACATCAATAAGCAATATGGCAGCTCTTCTCAATCAACTGCTGTCTGGGGGCTAGTATTGTTATTTAAAAAAAAATTACTTCGGGACAAAGGCAGGTTGGATAATTATATAGGAGAAGTGAGGCATGTCTGTAGGTGGATGTTATAACAGATTGTAATTCTGCTGTACTCTCAGGGGCGTAGCAATAGGGGTTGCAGAGGTTGCGACCGCATCGGGGCCCTTGGGCCAGAGGGGCCCCGAAGGGCCCTCCCTTAACTGCAGCATTAGCTCTCTATTGGTCCTGTGCTCATAATAATCACTTCTATAGATACTTTGAATAGTAGTAATCATTAACAAACTGTTCCCCATCCCCTTTTTGCACCTCTGACACTGCAGTTGCCATTGGCAGGTTTTGGTGCGCCATATCAATTGTTATGTATTGAGTGCTTAGGGGGCCCCATTGTAAAACTTGCATCGGGGCCCACAGCTCCTTAGCTACGCCAGTACTCTGATGGCATTTCATCAATGTATTCCTCTCAGACAGGTATATACCACATGATGTTCCACTACATATGCTAGATTTGATGTAAACATCGAATGTGATGAGTACCTTATAAAAATATAGGCAGGGGAAGTTGAAGTTTTGGAACTGTGGTGACAATATGGTAATTTAAAATTTAAAATTAGAAATTATTTAGTCAGTGTTTGCCCACTGTAAAATCTTTCCTCTCTGATTTTCATTCTGAAATTTATCACAGGTGTGACATATAGTCCTGTCAGGTGATCTCTGAGGAATGTTGGGTTAGTGAGAGTTCTGAAGTCAGTATGCCTAGTGTCCCAAAATGCTCCGGGAAGGGGGGGGGTGGGGGGCAGACAGGGGGATGTTTCCCAGCCTCAGGCGCATTCAAGGAGGTGCAGCTTTCGGAGGGGGCAGCTGCTGAAAGGAACAAAGCAGAACGACGGCGAGGGACCAGGTGGACTACAGGGGGCTGGAAGAAGGCAAGTTAAACTGGTCACATGACATTCACTAGGTTTTCTTTAAGGTTTGGACTGGGAATTCCTGAACTGTTGGGAGTGACTGGATCTACAGGAAAGGCACAGGATAAGGGAAAAGAGACGCCCAGAAAGGATAAAATGCGTAAAAACCAAATTTAAAAAAAAGAAAAAAATGAGGTGGCTTACCTCAATGATGCCAAATTCATATAAGAATGAATTGTTTTTTAGTATAAAGCACAGGCAACGCGTTTCGTGGGGACTCGCCCACTTCCTCAGGCCAAATAAAGTGCCTCTAAATGCTGGTAGCTGCAGGGATGCTAAAATTCGGATTCGGAAGATACCCGGATAGTTGCAATCCGGATATCTCCCAGTAATGCTGTGCGGGCTGGGCGGGGGGGTCAAGCTTACCTCTCTGACGTCTTCTTCGCTTGTCCCTCAGTGCCTCCCACGATGCGGTCCACGCGCATCACGTGACTACAAACGCTTCCTCCTTCAACCCGGAAGGAGGAAGTGTTTGTAGTCACGTGACCGCCGCGTGGACCGCATCATGGGAGGCGCCAAGGGACGAGCGAAGAAGATGTCAGAGAGGTAAGCTTGACCCCCCCGCCCAGCTCTTCCGAATCCGAATTTGAGCATCCCTGGCTGCATTCAAGGCGCCTCTAGGGAACCTTGGTTTTGGGTTTTTTATTTGGTTTTAATGCATTTTATCCTTCCTGGGCACCTTTTTTCTCTTATTCTGTGTCTTACTGCCCTTTGAGAGGGGGGTCCTCTACAACCTAGGTTCTCAACGTGTGGTACGCGTACCCCAGGGGGTACTTCTGATGGTTCCAGGGGGTGCTCGGGCTTGCTATACTTAACCAAGAATAACAAATTTAGAGTTTTAGAAAATTATAATTTTTATTTTAACAACACAAAATTAGTGTTTTAGCTAATTAAAAGTAATAGTTACTGTTTGGAAATTGTTTAGAACCAATTATCATGTACTATGATTAAATATATATTTGTCAAGCGGTACTTGTGATAATGTTTACTATGCTAGGGGGTACTTGGTGAGTACAGGGTTTTAAAAGGGTACATACCAATAAAATGTTGAGAAACACTGCTCTACAACACCTGACTCCTAGTGGCTATCACCACCACATAGGCTTTCAGGCTGTATGTGCCTTTTGCAAGAGAGCAACGATATCCAGTCGGGATTGTGCATCTCCGCCTGTCTGAAGTGGTCAGTGTCCCTTCTGCAACCCACCTTTGTGAGCATTATTCATCTGTGCTCCAATCATACATCAGTTTTCGTGACATACTGCACCATTTGGACTCCCGTTGTCTCTGTGTTTTTTTCCTTTTAGAGTGTAACACTTCACCCTCAGCTTACACCTACAGGAAAGGCACTCCATATTGTCACCCTTCAAACTGGAGGCCCACAGCCAGATATCTGTGTCGTTGACAAATTCTTTCCTACATGACCAATGTGTATCTGGCAAAAACTGCTCTCTTGTGCCAACATTTCATCGCCATCCAACCACATCCAACCGTGGACTCTTTCCACCACTACAGACTGAGGCACCTCTTGCCTTACAGTAGAGGAGCGGTTACATAATCACTCAACTAGAAGTCATGACTTCGCCATCATTCATCAGAGAAGGATACTTGTCTCGCTATGGAGAGGTTACAGATTTACGCACAAGATTGGTTTCCCAGAAGCGGTTGAAGACCGAGGTTGTGCCTGAAGAAAACACAACTTCAAAGTTCCTTTCAACTGGCCGAAGAGCAGAGACGGTGGAGGCAATATGTACGAGAGCATGATTATCTGTCCAACGTAGGCCAGGGGGAATAGGGATTTGCGTCTTATGCAGGAAAGAGCATTTTGTCAGAGAGCCCAGGATAAAGTGGATTAAAACAACAGAGTCCAACAAGAATGAACTCCAAGCCGCCATGACTTGGATGTCCGCCTGCTTGGCAAGGGAATCGCCTTGATCCAGATGCTGACTCCACTGGCTAGCATGGCATGAGAGCAGGTCATTATCCACATAGGAAGGGAGCCGGAGATCAAAGAGGCCTTTCGTAGGTAACCTTTCAAATACTGAAATATTGATGAGTGTTCATTTATCACAGTCTGGCTCAAACCATGTTGGGTTTGTTTCAGAACTACAAATATGGCAGAACTGCAACTGTATCGCTGAACCAGTGACATGGCTGGCTCCATTGCTGAAGGCCCTCTTGACAGATGGGAAGTCTGATTGTAGACAAGTGCTTGCGCCATCTGCTGGTCGAAACACAAAATATAGCTGGCATGACGATGCAATGGAACAAAGTTTATTTTGGGGATAGTTGTACTTCTTTTCTGCTTATAACCCTGGCCTGTTACATGCAGTCTTTTATTGATCCTCCAAATGGAATAACCTTTTTTTCTCTGTTTTAAGACTGTTGCGCAATCTGAGTAATGATCAACTCTGCATGAGAGGCCCCTCCCCTCTGCCCAATGCCACCTACCCAGCATGAGAGACCCCTCCCACATACTCAATGCCATCTACCCTGTATGAGAGACCTCGCCCACATGCCCAATGCCATCTACTCTGCATGAGAGACCCCGCCCACATGCCCAATGCAATCTACTCTGCATAAGAGACCCCTCCCACATGTACCAATGCCATCTACTCTGCATGAGAGGCCCCTCCCACATGTCCAATGTCATCTACTCTGCATAAGAGACCCCTCCCACATACCCAATGCCATCTACTCTGCTTGAGAGACCCCTCCCACAGGCCCGATGCCATCTACTCTGCTTGAGAGGCCCCTCCTACATGCCCAATGCCATCTACTCTGTATGAGACACCCCTCCCATAGGCCCAATGCTATCTACTCTGCATGAGAAACCCCTCCCCTGTGCTTGAAGTAAGCCACAGGCAGGGCGGCAATGGCAGCATGGGAGGTTGCTGCTGTGGGTGAGGCCCCAAACGATTGCATAATTCGCCTGGGCCTAGCAGCACCCCCAGTGGCGTAGCAATAGGGCATGAAGAGGTTACACTGCACCTGGGCCCTTGGGCCAGAGGGGTCCCAAAGAGCCCACCCTCAACCACAGCATTAGCCCTTTATTGGTCCTGTGCTGGTAATAATCACTTCTATAGATGCTTTGAATAATATTAACCCACTGTACCTCATCCCCTTCTTGCACCTCTGACACTGTGGATGTCCTTGGCAGGTTTCGGTGCGCCATATCAATTGTTATGTATAGAGTACTTGGGGGGCCCAATGTAAAACTTGCACTGGGGCCCACAGTTCCTTCGCTACGACACTGAGCACCCCTGCCTACAACCACTGTCATTGGGGATGACGGTACAGTCTGATGACAAGACTACGAGCGCCAGCGACTCCTCTGATGTCCCCGATGGCCTTTTCACCCTCTCTCCCTCCAGTCTTACAAAATCTCAGCTGAAAGTGATACCAGACTTGTTTGTCTGTCTGCTGCAGATGGAAAACACTCTCTGCCAAAAATCTTTTTTAAGGCAAAAGCTTTGCTATCTATTATACAGAGCCCTCTACTGATGTGTCACCGCCAGCCCTGACCATCCATGTGCTGTAACACCGGGGAAATCACCAGCAGGACACGGTGGAGCGTTACTCACAGGAAGACTACGCCAGCGTGAGTAAGGATTGTGGGATGCCGCTCGGGTCTTTCTTCGAATATTTTTAGCTTTCATACGCAGGAACACTAAAAGACTGGCTTGCAAAACTTGGAAGAAATCGAGAATGTTTTTTGGCCAACCGAATACCCCTAACATGTCCAAATGCGGCATAAAAAAACAACTACTGGAATCCCACCTACTCAGTGACCTTTGCCCTTTCTGCACACATTTTTTTGTTGTTTTTAAAAAACCCTTATTATTCTTAAAGAGTTTGCAGTAGGTAGTGTCCAATATACACTGAGCAGTGTATATATATATAGAAGACTCCTGTACATACAGGGGGAGCATCCTGTATCCTGTAGTGGTGTTAGACGCATAGCAAAATCGGTCGCATCAGCTGATCTCCATAGATCGCAATGCGTTTCCAGAAAGAAGAAAATCTTCTCTCCAGAAATGCTTTGCGTAATAAACATTTTATTGTCTTTTCTACCAAACACAGACTTCGCCGTGTATCCTTTCCACACGCACCGTACCTTCCAGGAATCTTCAGCAGGACGTTCTAGCCTCACACATAGTGGAAGTTCAGAATGCAGCTAACAAATTTGCCTACACAGCCTCCAGGCACTACATCCAGCGGGACCTAGCTGCCATCTATCGAGATCAGCTGATGTGACCAATCCTGCTTGAGAGCACCACTGCTGCCTGCGTCCCCGGCATATAGAGGGACAACGCTAGACTGCTGAAAGACCCATATGGGCTAGTCCAGGCATGGGCAAACTCGGCCCTCCAGCTGTTACGGAACTACAAGTCCCACAATGCATTTGCCTTTATGAGTCACGACTGTGGCTGTCAGACTCCTGCAATGCATTGTGGGACTGGTAGTTCCTTAACAGCTGGAGGGCCAAGTTTGCCCATGCATGGGCTAGTCAGTCAGTCCTAAAGGTGAGATCATTCCCCGGCAGGCGTGCCAGGGACAACTGCTACCTTTCTGAGTGTGCTATCCTCTCTCTCCTCCCATACCCCTCACCCCTTGTCTATACAGATTACAGTAGTGACTTATAGTAGAGTGCAGAAAAGTATTCAGGATCCCCACTTTTATGGCATTTGACACTTCTTTGGCAACTTGATAGGGGCCTTTTAGGCCGAAACAGCGGGCTGTCAATTCTGTCAATTCTTATTTTATGCAATAAATGTTTAAGAGCTATTGAATACATATACTGTACAGTGTGGTGTGGTGTCGATCCTTCTTGGACTGCATTTACTTTGACCCTATGGTACAAGGGTGAGGATCTAGGCACACACTTTAAAATTTTTGAGCACGAAGTGGGTGCTCCTGGATACATGTTTCCACTTTTATGGTAACTTTCTTGGTTTCAGCATCAGAAACACTTCCTATATCTATATATTGCTGTATATTGGTATGTAGCCCTCCCAGTGATGGCACAGCCTAGGCTGTTTATCTGTGTGGACTTCTCCTTCCTCCAGAGCAGGGCAGGTTTTATCAATAGCCACTGAAGGCTAGTGCCTACAGGCGTCCCACGTGTGAAAGGCGGCTCACTGGCTGCCCCAAGAGCTCCCCTTTTCTCCCTCCCTCCCTCTGCAGAGTGAGAGCGGAGCATGTATGAAGAGACGCACTGGAGAGAGGAGAGGAGGCTAATTGTACTGGTTGGGGAGAGGGAGAAAGGGGGACATATCTGGCTATCTATTAAGGGAAGGGAAAAGAGGGACACATCTGGTTGGGTGGGACTGCTTAATGGGGCACATCACTGATCAGGCTGGCCAGAGGACATGGCTTCAGGAGGTGTGGCCTGTGTTAAGGGGCAGGGCTTAGGGCGCCAGAACTTATGTGCCTATAGGCACCTGAGCTGTAAATCCAGCCCTGCAGAGTGGTGAGCAGAGCGTAAATGAGAGGTTACTCTCCCTTCAGTCAGGGGCACCTGAGGGTACCTCTGGTTACCTGATGCTAAGGGACACCTGTAAGGGAAGTAAGGGAGGGGTGACAGCTGGGCCAGCCAGCACACTTGCGATGCGGTTCAGTGGGAGTTCGCAGGTTCATGGATGGTTGGTGAAGTCTACATATCTATTAACTTTTTAAGATGAGAAAGAGGGACACTTTAAGACCATTCCACACCTCTAACCACCCCCGACACACACCTAGCCTATCATTATAAATTCATAAGCATGTAATTTAAGAATTCATACCACACTCATGCTTTCTATCATTAGTTTTCCTTCAAATTAAGATTTGAAATTAAGAAATACTGTATAAAATAAAGTTTGGAGTCAATAACTATAAACACATTTTTCAGTTAAAAAAAAAATATATATTTACACAGATCTGTGCATCAGTCCTGAAAGAGGAACAAAGAGGGACCGTGGGAATTAGTTCCCAAAGAGGCACTGTCCCAGCGGAAAAGGGACAGTTGAGATCTATGAGTCTAGGTTGCCAGGACATTTGTGCCTATAGGCTCTTGTGATGCAAATCTGGGGCTGACTCAAATAATAAGTGTAAAGCTGGCCTTAAGGACGGTTAGTGATAAAGGTTAGATCAGAATAAACGCCAGGCAAGTAGCCATTTCATAACCTAGCAATGGCGCTTTCCACATTCATCAGTCCAGGTTTCCTTTCAAGAGAGCCCGAGGTAAGTTTCTGACATCAATATTAGGACACAGAGCCAGAGGCACATTCTGCATACAATGCCCAGCCTCTGTGTCTTTATAGTGTGCCCACAGCCTCCCCCCGGGCTTTGCTGTCCTCCAATATAAGGACCGCCAGGCTAGCAACACAAATATTGTCGCTAGTTGGCTGTTTACCCTTTTGCTGCCACTCACCGCCTCTCCCCCGCCTGCTCTATAGCGCAGCTCCCCGCCTCTGTCCCTTTCCTCCCCGCCTCTGTAAGCTTCCTCCAATCGGCTTAATGAGGCACGGAGGGAAGGGACAGAGGCGGGGAGCTGCGCTATACAAGAGGCGGGGGAGCAGCGGTGAATGGCAGCCTAAAGGTAAACAGCCAGCTAGCGACAATCTGTGTGTCTCTAGCCTGGCGGTTTCTATATTGGGGGACAGCAGAGCATGGCGGGGAGACTGGGGGCGCACTATAAGGACACAGAGGCTGTGCATTGTATGCAGAATGTGCCAGAATGGCTTGCAGTGAGACAGGATTGCTCCCGTAACACGTAGGACTTGCTCACCTGACCGAGAATTAGACGGTTTGTTTCATTCCGCCACTGATGACTTTACCAGAGAACTCTGGTCAGAACACAATGTAACAACATTAACCCATCGGCCTCGCACACGGAACAGGCCCTGCGAGAGGTATTTGTAATAAACATGCAATTCTCTCCCCTTTTTTATATTCCTCTCCATAAAACGGAGGGTAAAAGCCGCATCTTACAAGCGGGCGTATTAAATCAAAGCTGCTTTGCATTTCACCTTTTGAAAGGACGGATTCTGGAGTCCAGATGGTGCGAGAAGGCCTCAGCCTCGCCGCTTGCATCTCCGCCACGCTGTAAGCCCGTGACCTTGGCCTGTCTTGTAAAAACCTGGCTGCACTAATTGACATCACATTTGTCCTTTTTTGTTGTTTTTTTTAAAGGAAATGTGGTTTGGGTTTAGGGGACTGACATTATTGCTGTACATGTTTGATAAGGCACAAGGGACTAAGCCCGAGCAGATCCCCCAATTACCAGGGCTAATAGAGATGACCTCTGACCTGAACCTGACGGCGGCCATATTGGGAGCTAAACACATGATCAGGAGACTAGGCAGCTTAGAGCCAGGCCTGGAGGAATTTCAAGCATTGATTTGTGGTTTATTAGGTTCTCTATTAAACACATCTTTATTTGAAAAACATTTGGCCAGATGCAGTATTATCTATTTTTTTAGGTCTACAAGACAATATTTGGCAACACCCCTGAAAATGGAAGAATGATAGAGGGACACACATGTCACCCCCTCTCAAACTAAAGGTGGCCATAAATTAACGTTACCTGAACCGAGTAAAATTATTTAAAATACACATGATGTACCTGCAAATTAATATTTCATACTTACCTCGCCGTCAGTTCCTCTCAGAAGCTCACCATTTTCTTCTTAGAATTATTCCTTCCAGTTCTGACAAAATTTTGTCAGAACTGAAATATATCAGTTGCTGTCAGTTATAACTGAAAGGACAACTGACATGTAAGGTAATGTCTATGTTTCCATATGGCTCGCTTGGGTGATATTACAGTTTAACAGTGTGCTGCCCCAGAAGCGGTTACGGGGTAATGTCCATCTTCAAAATGTAGGACGGAGAATTCCATTGATCACAGTGGACAAACAGGACGCAGGAGAGGAGAAAGAGATGAATGTGTAGACTACACGGTAAGTATGAAGTGTGTATTTTGAATTTGAATTTTCAGTTCAGGTTCTCTTTAAGGCTCATACACATGTACAAACAATCTGCTCAACTATGATCTAGATTTGGTCCGTTGGAAGTCGGTTGGGTGTGCGGCTGGGAAACAACAAAATGACCAACTGATTACAGGTGGTTTGCCAGATCCATCCGGTGGATCTACCTGCACAGCAGTCTTGCAGGTTGGTCAAGTGTATACAAGTCGTTTGAACAACTTTATTGTTTTGAATGCGGCCATGTTGTGTAGTGTGTCATTTCACATGCAGTATTGATTGTTTTGTTCGTTGGCCTGTGTGTATGTACATCTACGTAAACAACTTGTACAGCGTCTATGTAAACTCAGATAAACCTTAAAGTGAACCTAAAGCCAGGAGGCCGCAATAGCAGCATAGGGGGCGATATACAGGCTGGGAACACGAAGAATCACTCGCGTTACCATGCCTGTCGGATGGTGACGGCCAAACCGGAAGTGTTCGCCGGCGGGTCCTGGACCATCGAAGCGGAGCCGATCGGCTGCAGGGGGCTGAGGGAAGCCTCAGGTGAGTAAATCTCATTTTTTTTCCTTGACATTAGGTTCACTTTAAGATTGATCTGCTTTGAACTGAATCTAATCAAGCAGGGGTATTTTGGCTACCCACACACTGCAGACAGATGTTTAACCACCCTGGCGTTCTATTAAGATCGCCAGGGCGGCTGCGGGAGGGTTTTTGAAAGTTGGCTGCATGAAAGCCCACTAGACGGCGCTCCGGATGCGTTCTTCTGATCGCCTCCGGCGCAATGAGCGGCCTTCCGTGTTTCGCTTACCTCGTCGCCATGGCGACGAGCGGAGTGACGTCATGGACATCAGCCGCCTCCGATACAGCCCTTAGCGCTGGCCGGAACTATTTGTTCCGGCTACGCTGGGCTCAGGCAGCTGGGGGGACCCTCTTTTGCCGCTGCTCGCGGCGGATCGCCGCGCTGCGGCGGCGATCAGGTAGCACACGCGGCTGGCAAAGTGCCGGCTGCGTGTGCTGCTTTTTATTTGATCAAAATCGGCCCAGCAGGGCCTGAGCGGCACCCTCTGGCGGTGATGGACGAGCTGAGCTCGTCCATACCGCTAAGGTGGTTAATAGATTTTATTATTGAATCTATTGGAAACCTTCCATACCATTGACTGCTGCCTCCACCTGCCGGGCTCCTGGTCTCCCCCACGGCTCACCTGTCCAGTGGTGCTTCCTCCTGAGTTTTACGGCTTTCTACATTGCTACCAAGGGTGCCTGTACCACGGGACCCCGCCCCATGTACGGGCGCCAGTGCATGAAGTGGGGGCATGTGGTATAGGTGCCCGTCGGCGATAAAGAGAAGACACAGGCCTGTAGCTGCAGGCCATCCAGCGCTGGCTCCCACGAAGTCTCCTGCAATCCATGCTCGACAAGCCGACACGGCTTGATATATTTACCTTCCCTGGCTCCAGCGGGGGCGCTGTTGCGGCTCTCCGTACGGAAATAGGCGTAAATAGCAGATCTCTGTCGGGTCCGCTTTACTGCGCAGGCACAGGAGACTTGCACCTGAGCAGTAGAGCAGCCCGACAGAGATCGGCTATTTGACTCTTGCTACGCCCCTGGGAACCAACATACAGATAATCTGTTGTTTACATAAATTACAGTATAGAACATTTTGCTCTCTGGCCCTTATTCAAGTCACTATTTCTCTGAACATTTCTCCTAGGAGATCATTTTTTTATCTTCCGTTTAAAATAAGTTTTCAGCACTCTGTAATTGAAAAAGTACCAAAAAGTAGGTGAAAAAGTACTACCAAAATTATTCTGAGTATTTGGCTGCTTGTTGGTGTTCTAAAAGGCATTTTATCGATATAGGGCACTACGAACGTATGCCTGCTAATTGGCAATGGCACTCGTCCTGCCCTGCGGATTCGTAGCGCTCGTAATGCTACTCTGATAAGGCGTGTTAACTTTGATAAGGCGTGTTAACTTTGATAAGGTGTGATATTTGAGTTATCACGGTTTAGTGAATGGAGCCCGAAGTCTGAAAATCCCACGTGGGAGAAAACTTAGGAGCAAAAAACGAATTGAAAAAAAAAGGCCTGTAAATCTAAAGTGTGTTTCTTGCAGAAGCAGAACTCGCCGTCGCACATCTCTGTCAGGTATTTTCGGAACGTGCACCTTCAAAACAAACGAGCGGATTAGATTTCATGGCCGTGATGTCACAGGCTTGGAGATGGCATCGATCACTGGGGGTGGGGGCTGGGGAGGTCACCTAGAAGTGAGACTTGTGAATTCAGAATATTTCACGTTTCCTGATTCCGCCACGCTGAGTTTTTTCAGTTGGCGCCGTCAGCTTCGGCGCTGCGTAGCCGGTAGCTAGTGAACCGTATTTATGACAGGAAGAGAGAGTGTGTTTAGCAGCCAGTGGAGGGCGAGCTCATCAATCATGGTAATTAGCCTCTGTCCACAGATTGGACGGGGTTAAGTGAAATGGCGAGTTTCACCGCCAACCGTCTGACCGGCCCCGGGAGATCCGCACAAAGGAGGAAGGGCAGGGTAAATATTTGGTTTACAATCCCGGGGCTGACTGGATGATTTATAGGCATTTAATCAGCCTCTCCTCCAATCCGCGGCCGCCCCATAAGCCGCTTAGTGACAGACCGGGGTCCTGAGCAGAGACTGGAGCATGTCTGTGGAATATATGTGCACAGAAGGATTCCTGCAAGAGATGGCCCAGCAATCAAGGCTCAGCCAGTGCAAACCCTGCTAGTTTTTACCAAAGGATTTACAATAGTGATAAGCAAAAATTACGCCCATGTGTAATGACGCGTCGTAATACGCAATTACGCATCGTAATGCAAAATTTCAGGGGAATAGCATCATTAATTTCTGTAGTTAAATGTTACCATTCGTAATTACGCATGAAACTCGTGCTGCAGGAAAACAGGGTCCAGGCATCAATGAACTGCAAAGATCTACGCTTTATTTCATCCCCAAACAAGACAGATACAAGTAAGCAGTGCTGGTCTGAGGGCACACTTAGAAGCGCAAATCGCCGGCGATTTTTGCTGGCGTTTTGCGAGAGTGATTTTTCCGCGATTTCACGTGGAAAAATCACTGGACAGTGCAGCAATTTCTCCACGATCGTGTTTAGCGCTTCTATAGCATTGAAACGCAATCGCCAGGAAATCGCCTGAAAATGGTGCAGGCTATGCATTTGCGTTTCGCATTTTTGGGTGATTTGCGGCGATTACCGCAAATCGCCCAAGTAAGAACGGGCCCATAGGGTTTCATTACACTAGCACTTTGAAAAGCGTTAGTGTTTGAGCGTTTTGCCGAAATCGCCAGCAAGACACTCAAGTGTGAATGGGCGATTACAGCTGTTTCACAAGCAAACGCTTGCTTTCTCTGAAACGCTTGCTTCCTCTGAGGAAGAAAGCGTTTGCTTGTGAAACAGCTGTAAGACCAGCCCCCATACATTCTATTACTACCAAAATTGCTCAACTAGCATAGTGGGTACACGTTACAAGAAGAATTGTTCAAAAAGACCTTGCAGTTTTTGAGAAAATCGATTTTGAATAATACAAAAAAAAATGGTTTTTAAACTTTTCATTTTTCTGGGTTTAAAAACCATTTTTCTTTGCATTTATAAAATCGATTTTCTCAAAAACTACAAGGTCTTTTTGAACAATTCTTCTTGTAACGTGTACCCACTATTCTTCTGGAATTCACCACTAAAGTCGGCACGAAATTACGCATAAATGTATGCGTAATGGCGAATGATAATACGAAGTCGCTTTAATTACGAATTAGTAATTACATATATGCCTAATTGCATAAATTTACGTGTAATTTTGCGTAATCTTAATTAGCAGATTACAATCATCACTAATGTATTGCCTGTAAAGTTGGCCGTACATCAAGCGACCTGGCGGCCAATCGACCATCCGATTCGATTATTATAATTGGATTGGATTAAAAACAATGCTGCCAAGAGCATGCCCGCTGCGGGACGAGCGACGAACGTGACGGAACCCCTGGCCCTGTCCCCCCCAATGTCACACTCTCGCCCATTTGCATGCTAGCAGCCACGTGGGTCGCATGTATACGGGAGGTGTCCTGAGGAAGCGGCGGACCCGGGCGGGTAAAGTATACTGCACCGGGCACTGGGGGGGGGGGGCACATATTACATTAGGGGGGACAGCACGAGGTCCGCAAGGCAGCAGATGCGGGGTCACAAGGTCAGTTCCCAAGAAATGTCATGCTAAAACCGGAATCAGCCTGCGGTGTGTGGGCAGGCAACAGATCTGTCTTAAGGGGCCCATACACCTAACGATTTTCCCGCCGATATACAGCCGTTTCGATCACAGTAATCGAAACGGCTGTGAAATCACGGCGCCCACTGCTGACAGAACGATCGATTTCCGTCCGAAATCGATCGTTCCCGTCGGCCCATCCGTGTGGAAGATTTTTCTGGGTCGCGGGCGGGTCGGGAGTGCGTCGTTAGCGGCGTTTCGAATGCTCGACGACCGACGCAATACAGCGGTAATACATTACCTGCTCCAGCCGGCGCGAGTCCCCTGGTCTTCTTCTCCGCTTCGGGCTCCAGAGCTACACAGAACTTCCTGTCCCGGCAGGAAGTTTAAATAAATAGTAGAGCGCCCTCTACTGTTTAAACTTCCCCTGGACAGGAAGTTCAGTAACCGGAGAGTGGCGGGGCCGGAGTGGAGAAGAAGACCAGGGGACTTGCGCCGGCCGGAGTAGGTAATGGGGGGGGGCTGCAGAAGCAGCGGCAGCTCCACAGATTGTGATCGGTTTCAGGCTGAAATCGATTCACAATCTGTTTGCAGTAAAGGTGGCCATACGATCCCTCTCTGATCATATTCGATCAGAGAGGAATCTATCTGTTGGTCGAATCTGATGGCAAATCGACCAGTGTATGGCCACCTTTAGGTTCGATCAGAGAGAGATCAGGCTCTTGCAGGGCGGACCAAGGCAGAGGCGAGAGAGGCTCCAGCCTCAGGACACAGTGCAGGAGGGGGTGCACAACTCACTCAGCAATCATTCCCCTATTGTTTTTGAGGGTCACACTTTGGTGTCTCAGCATTGGGTGCTGGAGGACCTTGTTCCAGCTTTGCTTGGTCGATCTGCCCATACATCATTGTTTATCTCATCAGCTTATTTTCACCTGGGCTTCACTTGAAGCACTTAGAGCAACCAATCAGAATCCTTGCTCTAGTCACGTGCTCTACTCTGGCAGCAGTTTGCTCCAGGACCATCAATGAACTATCCAAAAACTGAGGCACTGAGCTGTGGAGTGTTGGGAAATAAAGCCCATTTGTATGCAGTGATTCCTTCTACAAAGCACACTCTATGACAACAACTTGGCAACCCTTCTCTCCTGTTTGACTTTTGCCTTTATGAACCTGACACTGCAAATAGCCTTGTGTTCTCTGCAAAGGAAAAAATATATATATTCATGTTAGAAATATTTATCTTTTTACAAACCCCAAACCTCCCCGCCAACCCACCCCCGAGCGCAGCCGCCTCTGTGCGACATCTAACCTGCTGCTAGAAGGAAGATGGAAATTCGTTTGGCCTGACAGAGTTTAATGCGCTGGCGAGTGAACGTCAGAGGACGGGGGCCGCCACCTAGCCGTAATACGCGCCATTCGCTGAGGACGGGCTCCAGATCGGAATATTATCACAGCGTTTTTACACTGTTGTGGTTCTGGTCTGAAGCTGCTTTGTAGAGATCATCATTATTGTTAACTACTTTGCTGCTTGAACTTCTAACCACACGCCGTTTATCATCCGCAACCGCTCGCCTGCAGACATCAGCGGGACGCCGAAACCTGAGGCAGTGCAGGATATGTGTCTAGTCCTGTGTGGGCACTCACGTTTCAAATCAATGACTTTTATGTACCTGGTCAGGACAGAGCTGGATCACCCACAAGGCACCTTAGGCAGTTTCCTAGGGCCTGGAGAGTGACTAGGGGCCACGTTGCATGCCCCCGCCACATTTTACCTAAAGAGAAGCTAGCTGGCCATTAAAGGGGAACTTGAGCCTAAACAAACATACTGTCATTAAGCAATATTAGTTATGGTAATTAAAATAGATGGGTAATCTCTTACCCACCCTGTTTTAAAAGAACAGGCAAATGTTTGTGATTCCATGAGGGCAGCCATCTTTTTCATGTGAAAATCCTCCCTGGTGCTTATGGAGGATCCCCGTTGGTCTTTTGCAAACCAATTGGAACCTGATACTTCTGATGTGGGTTTGGGATCAGTATACCGCGTACGTTGGTCATCGCCATATCGCACGCTTTTACCACCTCGCACCCCATCAACTCAACCCGAGATTTTTCAGCATGCTCGATCGATACATTTGACCGATTTTATTTTTTTTACAATTTTAGCCCAAAATCAGTCAAATTGTCGATCAGGCATGCTTGTTGCAGCACTGATTTTCATCCGGTTCAATAAAATTATCAAATCAGATAGTCGATCATGCCACAAAATCAATAGATATATGGCCACTTTAGGGCAGTGGTATAGCAATAGGGGTTGCAGAGGTCTCGACTCTCGACCGCACCAGGGACCTTGGGCCAGAGGGACTCCGTAGGGCTCTCCCTCAACCACAGTATTAGTGCTCTATTGGTCCTGTGCTGGTAATAATCACTTCTATAGATACTTTGAATAGTAGTAATCATTAACAAACTGTTCCCCATCCCCTTCTTGCACCTCTGACACTGTGGTTGTCCTTGGCAGGTTTTGGTGCTCCGTATCAATTGTTATGTATAGAGTGTTTGGGGGGCCACATGTAAAACTCGCACTGGGGCCCATAGCTCCTTAGCTACGCCACTGCTTTAGGGATCATATGTCAGCCCAGTGCACCATTCCCAAACTAGCGTAAGTGACCTGAAAGCAAACCTGAATCGAGATAAAAGAAGAGACTTGGATACTTACCTAAGATAAGAAGATTGAAGGCTTTGGATCCAGTGGAATCTTACCGGTTCTTTCTCTGTCCCCATTCCCCAGCTGTTCCCTATTCAAAATTGGCAACTTCAGGACCCCTCGAAAGGTTCCAGAAGCACTCGTGGCTCCAAGTGCTTCTGAAGGTGGGTATATCCATACTGTGCATACGCAAGCATGGATCTTCTCGTCTTCAGAAGTACTCAGAGACTCAAGTACTTCGGAAGGCTGCCTGAGGAGAGCCAAATGTGCATTCCAACATTCTGGTTGGGTAACTTCAACCAGCAATGGCAGGAGGGGATAGAAAGAGGTCCAGGAAGGCTCTACGGGATCCAGAGAACCTTCCCTTGTCTTTGGTGAGTATCTAACTCATTTTTTTTCTAGGTTCAGGCTTCCTGTAAAATGCAGGCCTTCTGAGCCTATGAAAATATATGAAGTCCATGCAGGCCAGATCCCTGGTGGGATGAGCACCTAGATGCTGAGTGCTGCTAGGCTGGCGAGCCCATGAGAAACGCGTAGCCTCTGTCTGTGCTGCCCAGGCTCGGAGGAACGTAGGGCCAGGCCTTCTCTCCCCATTTTTAATTTAAATAAACTCCCTAAAATACAGCCCAAAATGTTGACAGCAGCAATGCAGAAGCCATCTGTCACTGGGCCGACTGCTCAGCCCTTCTGGCTTGCCAACCTCACGCCGCCATCTACTACCCTGTGTCTATTTTTAGCCTTCTGGTCTCGAGGCACGAGGCGCCTCTGCCAAGCGGCCTTTATGACAGGCGTTTCAGGAACTATTCTTCCAGCAGTGCTTAATCTTACCATAAGTCACTTTTCCACTTTTACGTCTAATCTGAGAGCTTTGCTGCGCCCAAAAGTGGGCGCTTTATTAGGAATCGGATACTTGTGAAATGAGGGTTGGTTAATCGTTTCCCCCCCTTTTTCAAAGTCCTGCAATGGACGCTGCCCAGGAACAATACCGATCACTCACTATTAATTCTCCGCTGGAAAAAAAATGAGTTTGGAGTCAAAGGATATGGCTGTACCTCCACCCTTGTAAAGGAACTAAAACACAACAGACGTTTTTCTGTTCTTCATATTGTACAGCGTTGCTACCCAATCCTCTGTAATATTGTGTGTGTGTGCGTGTGTGTGTGTGTGCGCGCGTGCGTGTGTGCTGTTTTCACCGCTGTACTGAGTTCTGATGTCACAAACAAGAATCACATACAAACTTCTTTACACAAGTAGGGAAGGGGCAACCAATTGAGAGCGTCCCCACCCAATTATGTTAATTCCTGTATTTTTACTTTGAATTTGTTGCAAATAAATGTTTGGTGACTGCAGTTTCTCGCATGAATATTTTGTGACCCTTCTCGTTTTTTACTCCTAGCAACATTCCTATGGCCATATATGGGAGGTCTTCTTTATGGACACCCCCCTCCTTTAATTAATTTTAATATGTTTTCATGCATTGCGCGTTATCCTTTTTAAAAGGATAGTGCTCCATTTTCCTCACTTTTCGTCACGTGTCACTCTTTTATTCACGTCACATCACTGGTGCACTTTCCTATTCCGCCTCCCTCTAACCATACTGCATGCTTATTTCCTGCAAGCAAATTTATTCAAATATTGCATAATTTTGCTTTAAGTGGTCATGCCCCCTCTTTTGCCAACAGGTGTCAGTAATATGCCCCCGTACAAGCTAATAACTTGGCTTAAAGAATACATACAGTGGGTTGCAAAAGTATTCTGCCCCCTTGAAGTTTTCCACATTTTGTCATATTACTGCCACAAACATGAATCAATTTTATTGGAATTCCCCATGAAAGACCAACACAAAGTGGTGTACACATGAGAAGTGGAACGAAAATCATACATGATTCCAAACATTTTTTACAAATAAATAACTGCAAAGTGGTGTGTGCATAATTATTCGGCCCCCTTTGATCTGAGTGCAGTCAGTTGCCTACAGACATTGCCTGATGAGTGCTAATGTCTAAATAGAGTGTACCTGTGTGTAATCTAATGTCAGTACAAATACAGCTGCTCTGTGAGGGCCTCAGAGGTTGTCTAAGAGAATATTGGGAGCAACAACACCGTGAAGTCCAAACAACACACAAGACACGTCCAAGACAGGTCAGGGATCAAGTTATTGAGAAATTTAAAGCAGGCTTAGGCTACAAAAAGAGTTCCAAAGCCTTGAACATCCCAAGGAGCACTGTTCTAGCGATCATTCAGAAATGGAAGGAGTATGGCACAACTGTAAACCTACCAAAACAAGGCCATCCACCTAAACTCACAGGCCGAACAAGGAGAGCGCTGATCAGAAATGCAGTCAAGAGGCCCATGGTGACTCTGAACGAGCTGCAGAGATCTACAGCTCAGGTGGGAGACTCTGTCCATAGGACAACTATTAGTCATGCACTATACAAAGTTGGCCTTTATGGAAGAGTGGCAAGAAGAAAGGCATTGATAACAGAAAGCATAAGACGTCCCGATTGCAGTTTGCCACAAGCCATGTGGGGGACACAGCAACCGTGTGGAAGAAGGTGCTCTGGTCAGATGAGACCAAAATTGAACTTTTTGGCTAAAATGCAAAACGCTATGTGTGGCAGAATACTAACACTGCACATCACTCTGAACACACCATCCCCACTGTCAAATATGGTGGTGGCAGCATCATGCTCGGGGGGTGCATCTCTTCAGCAGGGATAGGGAAGCTGGTCAGAGTTGATGGGAAGATGGATGGAGCCAAATACAGGGCAAACTTGGAAGAAAACCTCTTGGAGACTGCAAAAGACTTAAGACTGGGGCAGAGGTTCACCTTCCAGCAGGACAATGACCCTAAAGATATAGCCAGGGCAACAATGGAATGGTTTAAAACAAAACATATCTATGTGTTAGAATGGCCCAGTCAAAGTCCAGATCTAAATCCAATCGAGAATCTGTGGCAAGATCTGAAAACTGCTGATCACAAACGCTGTCCATCTAATCTGACTGAGCTGGAGCTGTTTTGCAAAGAAGAATGGGCAAGGATTTCAGTCTTTAGATGTGCAAAGCTGGTAGAGACATACCCTAAAAGACTGGCAGCTGTAATTGCAGCAAAAGGTGGTTCTACAAAGTATTGACTCAGGGGGCTGAATAATTACGCACACCCCACTTTGCAGTTATTTATTTGTAAAAAATGTTTGGAATCATGTATGATTTTCGATCCACTTCTCACATGTACACCACTTTGTATTGGTCTTTCACGTGGAATTCCAATAACATGGATTCATGTTTGTGGCAGTAATGTGACAAAATGTGGAAAACTTCAAGGGGGCCGAATACTTTTGCAACCCACTGTACATCCAGGGTAAATGAAAAACAAAAATCCACTTACCTGGGGCTTCCTCCGGCCCCTGGCAGCTGTCCTGGGCCTTTGCCGCAGCTCCGGTGGCTCGCGGTCTTCTCCGCTGCAGGTCGGCTTCCGGGTCAGCTTCTCATGCGCTCCAACGCACCTCCGCTGACGTCATCAGCGCTGCACTGCAAGAGTCATAAAACAAGTGTGGACATCGGAATCTTCGCACCCAAAACTAGCCGCTGCAGGAAGGATGCTACATGTCACTGGAGGCTATTTAGTATTGCAGTATTTAAAAAGCCCCAAAACCCACCAAAAGCAAAATCCCTGTTGTCACTCAGGCATGCCGATTAGCTAAGACTTCTGGTTGCCTGATTTCCGGATAACGAGGACTTTGCTGTAGTTGGGGCCCCCTTACAGCTTGGGCCTCCCCTGCGGTTGCAAGGACTGCTCCCCGCTAGTTACACCCCTGAGTCTTCATTTAGACTGCAGGTATTAAAAATGTATTTATCCAGCGGGTTCTTTATTTTTTGGAGTGCGATCCAACTCCTTCCAAAGGCGATTTCCTAGGTGCTGGGTATTCTATCAGCAACCCAGTTTTTTTAAGTAGTATTTGTTTCATTTGTTATCATGTTGCCTGAAAATAAAACACTATTTGGTGTTTCTGGTGTTCTCTGTTTTTCCATCCCGCTCCCCGAGATTCGTCACCCGAATCTCATCCACCAGATACCTTTCAATACAAACTTCTTTATTTGATTAGTGCTGGGATACTCCACCTCTCTGTACATTTTTGACACTATAGAAAAGCAGGGCCAGTTCTACTAACAATGGGGCCCCCGGGCAAAGTTAGCTCGGGGCCTCCAACAGACCCCCCCCCCCCCAACCAAAAAGCAGCGTTAAGGGCCCTTTGTTGCAGCCAAATTTTCCTCCTGAGCCAGCTGCTGACCCTCCCTCCCAATCACCTCCCAACTTAACTGTGCTCCCTGGGGCCCCTGCAGAGTCTTTGGCAGTGTAGTGACTCACCTGCCCTCCAGCACAGATGATGATACTCTTCCAAAGACTCTGCAGAAGCCCTGGAGCAGAGCCCTGACAAGATCCTCCAGCACCCAAGGCGGAGACCCCAAAGTGCGCCCCTCCATCCCTCCCACCCCCCAGCCGTTACACACTGATTGCTATTACTAAGAGGTGCCCCAGGGCCCCCAACACCTTCATCTCTAGGTATCTGGCTTGCAGTCACTGCCATGTATCCCCTTTTTTTATTTCTCTCTGCTTCAGACACAATAGGGGAATAATAGCTGAGTAAGTATTGCGCCCCCCTCCTACACTGCGCCCTGAGGCTCGAGCCTCTCTCGCCTCTGCCTCGGCCCTGCCCTGGAGAGCAACAGTTAAGATGGGGGGAGGCACCTGAGGCAGATGAACTTTTTGTCCTTAGGGTTGTACAACGGACAAGGAGACATGATCTGCGTATGGAGGAAAACCGTTTTTTCCCTCTATTTAGAAAGGGGTCCTTCACAGTGAGAGTGGTTAAAATATGGAATTTTGTATCTCAGGAAGTAGTTATGGCAAACTCTATATTTGCATTTAAAGAGGGTTATGATGCTTTTCTTGCACTGAAGGGCATCCACGGCTATAATTACTAGGTAATTCCCAAGAGAGTTGATCTAGGAATTTATATGACAGTTGGAGGAATTTTTCCCTTTTAAGCTAATTGGCCCTTTTAAAGAGACTCTAAAGCCTCCAGAAAACACAGTTTTTATGTTACTATGTTACTATGTTGTTAGGCATGTATGCCCACTCTGAAACGCCGCATCCCTGCAGCTGAAATCTCAATGAATCCCCTCAAAACCACAGGGCAAAAATCCATGACTTTTCTGGTCCTGGATTTTGCTGCCCGGGGAGGCAGAGCTTTTGGCTGTAGCTCTGCCTCCATGCGCGTCAATCAGCGCTGATCGCCACCTCTCCCCTGCCCCTTTTAGTGAAAGAAGAAAGAGAGCGGTGGGGGAGAGGTGGTGATCCATGCAGATTGACGGAGGAGAGGCAGAGCTACTGCTCAAAGCTCTGCCTCTATGCGGAAGCACTGCCCACATCTCCCCCCGAGGATGATTAATTGAGATTTTAACCGTGGGGATGCAGCGTTTCAGAGGGGGCATTCATGTCTAACAACATTGTGACATAAGAACTGCGTTTTCTGGAGACTTCAGAGTCTCTTTAAGGCAATTAGCCTTGTAAGGTTTTTTGCCTTCCCCTGGATGATCTGGGATATGTGCAGGTTAAGGTTGTTTTTTTTCTCTTCTGGTTGACCTTGATGGGTGGATATCTTATTTTCAAAGCATGTGGTTTTGGCCTCATTTGGCTCACCCTGTATCCAGCTCACCGGTAACTATGTTACTATGTTATTGTAGACGTCCCCACTGTCTAGGGACATAACTACAGATACACTTTGTGTCTCTCCTACATTCACACTGCCTTTATCCTTCCCTTTCATCTGTGACCCCTCACAGCCACAGGATCCATCAGCCATGGGTCACAGAAATACAACCACCATGAACCCCAAAAACAGTGCACCTGCCATGCCTCTTCCCACAAATATGGCTACAACAACATCTGCTTTGGAGGGAGAACACTTGTATTGGAGGAAAGGAAGCTTCGCCCTCTGCAGCCTTGGGCCACCTTGTGGCAGGGCCTGCTACCCAGTGGTTTCTCCTTCGAACAATCAAGCCATGGACTCCATGAGACCTCTGATGGTGTCCTGTGTTATCTGGCATTACAATGTTAGCAGCAAGTCCTTTGAGGAAGCTGTGAGGTGGGTCCTCCGTGAATTGGTCTAGTTAATCCAGCACATCCCACAGATTCTTGACTGGATTGAGATCTAGGGGATTTCGGAGCCAAAGAAAACTTCACTCACCACACTAGGTCATCTTTTTCTACACTGCTCCATGATGATGAACTGAGGTCAGCATGGGCTCTCTGACTGGTGTGAGCCTACACAGCCCCCAAAGACAGCAAGGTGCAATGCCCTGTCCCATATGTGGGCAAGTCTTCACTTTCCTTGTGCATCAATGAACATTGGGCAATTGTCCTTCCTTTACCTCTTGGTACTGACCAACATAAGGAAAACCCCACTAGCCCTGCTGTTTTGGAAATGCTCTGAAGTCCAGCCAACACAATTTTGTCCTTGTCAGAGTTACAGATCCTTACACTTACCCATGTTTGTGGCTACTGACAGCACTGGGAGCGAACATTGACCACCGAAAGCACTGGGAGTACAGTGTGACCACTGACAGGACTGGGACACCACTGTGACCACTGACAGCACTGGGAGTACACTGTGACCACTGACAGCACTGGGAGTACACTGTGACCACTGACAGCACTGGGAGTACACTGTGATCACTGACAGCACTGGGAGTACACTGTGATCACTGACAGCACTGGGAGTACACTGTGATCACTGACAGCACTGGGAGACACTGCAACCACTGACAGAACTGGCAATAGACTGTGATCACTGACAGCACTGGGAGTATACTGTGACTGCTGACAGCACTGGGAGTACACTGTGACTGCTGACAGCACTGGGAGTACACTGTGACTGCTGACAGCACTGGGAGTACAATGTGACCCCTGACAGCACTAGCAGTAGACTGTGATCACTGACAGCACTGGGAGTACACTGTGACCACAGACAGCACTGGGAGTGCAATGTGACCACTGACAGCACTGGGAGTACACTGTGATCACTGACAGCACTGGGAGTACACTGTGATCACTGACAGCACTGGGAGTACAATGTGACCACTGACAGCACTGGGAGTACAATGTGACCACTGACAGAACTGGCAATAGACTGTGATCACTGACAGCACTGGGAGTACACTGTGACTGCTGACAGAACTAGGACAACACTGTGACCACTTACAGCACGTGGAGCACACAGTGAGCACTGATAGAACTAGGACAACACTGTGGCCACTGACAGCACTGAAAGCACACAGTGAGCACTGACAGGACTGAGACAACAGCACTAGGAGTACAATGTGACCACTGACAGAACTGGGACAACACTGTGACCAATGACAGCACTGGGAGTACATTGTGACCACTGATAGGACTGGGACAGTGACCACTGGCAGCACCGTGAGTACACTGTGACCACTGGCAGCACTGTGAGTACACTGTGACCACTGACAGAACTGGGACAACACTGTGACCACTGGCAGCACTGTGAGTACACTGTGACCACTGGCAGCACTGTGAGTACACTGTGACCACTGGCAGAACTGTGAATACACGGTCAAACTTATGTTCGCAGGACATGCCTGTTTGCATCAGGATTTGCCCAGTGCCCGATCACAACTTGTTCACTCAACACTGCATCGATCTGTAATGCTTTTGTTTGTCCAATTACTCATCCGTAAAATATTTTCCATACAGCGTCATGGAATATAATAATAATTACCATAATCTGGGCACTGTATCTGTCTGCCTGGAACTCAGGTATAAGAGAGTTTTCATCAGAGGCCATAGTCATTTAAGTCTCAGGTATCATTTAAATTCATTTATTCCTCTTACATGGTTTTATCCAGCGAGGAAATACCAGAGCAGCTACCGCAGTAATAACATCATTACCCGGGATGGATGAACCGGCCGATGTGCATTGATCAATTAACGCAGAGGGGCCCTGAAGGAACACAACACCATAGATGGACTCCTGAAGATGTTTATATAACATTACATCTGTGGAGTTACTTTCTCCCCCTCGGGGAAGGACATTTCACAGAAATGAGAGAACCTCCAATCCCAGCCCTCCGCATTGTCCAAGGTGTTGCTAAGTTTGCGGTATCCACAGTAAACATGTTTAATATTCAGGAAAATACGCCGTGCTAAAAGGTTATGTCTGGGAACTGGTGGTGGAAGAGCGAGGAACGAGAGGAAGGATTGCCTCAATTATATAGCCGGCGGGACTCTGATTTACTTTCTGGATGTGTGTCCTTATTCAAGGCTCCCATGCTACCCCCAAGTTTCAGTGTGTCATTGAGTTGAAGTTGGAGAACATAGAAGAACCTTTGAACTTCAGTGGGAGTAGTCCACCAGCCGACAGCAATGGATTCACCACCTCCCACCTTGCAGCTGGTGGTGGCTGGTGGGGGCATTGTCCGAGAATTTGAACAACGCTTTTCTCAATTTAGTAACTTCTGATTGAGTGGTAACTGCCTCCCAAATGTTACATGCAACTGTTTCACCTGCACAATAACTGTCTTGTTGATCACCACCAAAATGCACATCTGGATGACCCTTTTCGATTGCAAATAAAGCAGTCAAGTGGTGGTCAAACCACAGCTGCTTGGCAGGTAAAAGCATGGGTAAGCCCCATACTTGTAATTAAGGCGCTGGGAAATTTGGGCCCAAGGCAAAGCCGAAAAATGTCTCACCCTGTTCCTGGTGGCGTTAATTACTATTCTCCCTCCAGGCCACTGTGAACTCAATGGGAAGACGTAATTCGGCTTCCAGCTATTTCTGGTGGCTGAATTACGCTGCGTTTATAGTAATTTGGGTGCCGTATTTTGACAACGCCCAAATTACTATCTGAGTGCAGCTATAGCCGTATTTCATATTATGGTGGCACACGGTGCAGCAAAATTTACCTGCGCTGTTTTTGTCTATCTTGGGGTCATCCATCTATGTATAGTAACCTAGTTACCTGAAGAACACCTTATAAAAATTTCCTTTTTTGGAGGCACTGTCTTTTTGTCACAGGCATTTACTCCTGCCCCTCTTTCCTCCTCAACTGCCCCTTTTAAGTTTTAGGTACTTCCGTTATACTGGTACTTCCATCAGGTAGGTAGTGCGGATTGTGCGACTACTGTAATTGCACATCGTGCGCTGCCTACCTGACAGAAGTACTGGTAAAAGTCCCATCCACTCCCTGCACATGGTCATTTTACCACTGTACAGTGAATTTTACCATTGTGTTCTAACTAACCACACTGCAGCCCTTTTCTCTCTTTCACATGGTCAAGGGTTTGCCCGGTGTTCTAGAATGTTAAAAATTCATGGGAACATTAACTTGCCTAAATGTGTTATTATTCTAGAATCTAAAGTGTTGGCATGTCATTACCATAGATGGTTAAGGATATGCAGATAATTGAATGCAAATTGTATGCACCTTGGCTATGAGCCATACTTGCTGCCCATTTTGATTGGAGCAATTCCAGGCTAGTCTGGACTCCAACAATGAATGGCCTTAGTGGAACAGGAAATGTTGACCTTGCTATCGTCTAAATTAAAGATTCTAAGCTAGTCATTGGTCTAGGATTCAAACAATAAATAGGCTTAGGAAAATGTTGACCTGAGTGTCCTATAAATAAAGGATTCCAAGTTAGTCATTGGTCCAGGACTCCAACAATGAATTACCATAGTGGAAAGGGAAATGTTCACCTGAGCATCCTCTAAATAAAATATTCCAAGCTAGTCATTAGTCATGGACTCCAATGATGAATGGCTATAGTGGACGCGAAAATGTTGACCTAGGTATCTTCTAAATAAAGTATTCCAAACTAGTCACATTGGTTGAGAACTCCAGCAATAATGGCCCTAGTGGAAGGTGAAAGGTTGACCTGGGTGTCTTCTGAATAAAAGATTTGTCTTTGTAAGTAAGGATAAATATTCTTGACGTAACCTCTAAAACAAAAAACTCCTTCATAAGTCTCACATCATTGTTTCAACAGTTATCAAGGCAGCACACAGAAACGTATGAACAGCAAGTTCCTCAGAAGCGTATATCTAATATCACAGTAAAGAGCCATGATCCTCGTCCGTGCTCCACGTTGGTAATCCGCTGGTAGACACGGCGTTAGAGCTGTGCCGTTGCTCATGTATCAGCATGGAAGGAACTCACTGATGGAAATCTTGAAAAGCTTCAGGAGAGACACCCGGGATTATCAGTCTGGGTCTGCTCAGAACTGGACAGAGAACAGATAGAGTAAAGGCCAGGGAGATTTACGATTTTCCAGCCATCACCAGAAAGCAATTATTACATTGGAGGTGACTCTTTCGCCACCACCGCATTCTGAAAATGTTTTGACTACAGTTCCTTTTTTTTCTCTGGTTCAGACTGTTCCTCCATTCCCCGGGCCAAGAGGGATCAGGGATTTAGGATAATTCATTGGCTGTAAGATCATCCTCATGTGCTTAGCCACACTATCGCTTGCTAGAATGTAATCCCCCCAGGCAGAGGAGGCGGTAGAGATTTGTCACAATGCAGCAGAATCAGAGTGGAGGTAGCAGAGGTCAACCATGGCAGGAGGATATGGGGCAAGAGGCAGCTGGGTCTGTGCTGGTGAAATAGGATGGGACCAGAGCAGGGCAGTTTCTAAGCTAAATTGCACCCAGGGCGAGGGTGCAATTTTGCAAGTCCCCTCGTGGACTTGCGAACCCTTACTCTTTAGGGACAGTCACACAGCCACAGGTCATAACTAAATCGGCCTACTTACTAGTGACCAGCCACTCATCCAGGAGGAAGCAGGGACCAGGAGAACACACAGGCAAAGAGAGCCTGGAAAGCCTGCAGTACCGCTACAGGACATCAGGTGTCAGTGACGTGATGATGACGCAGGCAGCCTGGGAGGAGTCAAGGAAGGTGATTGCGCTGGTAATCGTCTTTCGTCTTCCATTTGGCTGCACCACGAAGCACCAGCTTCCTAGCGGTTATGTCCTTCTACCTGCGCCCCCTTCTTCTACTTGCCGGTCTGCGACCAGGGCGGTTGCCCTGCCTGCACTGCCCAAGAAACGGCCCTGGACCAGAGGCACCAGGGAGCAGTAATGGTTGAGAGACCCGAGGCAGCAGGGAGCAGTAATGGTTGAGGGACCAGAGGCAGCAGGGAGCAGTAATGGTTGAGGGACCAGAGGCAGCAGGGAGCAGTAATGGTTAAGGGACCTGAGGCAGCAGGGAGCAGTAATGGTTGAGGAACCTGAGGCAGCAGGGAGCAATAATGGTTGAGTGTTGTGGGGCTGGAGGCAGCAGGGGTCCCTGCTAGTAGTACAGTGCATCTATGCAATAAGGATATGGTACCACTCTGGCACTGTGTGTACCCAGTCTTAAAGTATAACAAAAGTTAGTGGTGAACACCTTGTAGCAGCTGTACTTATAATGGAACTGAACCTACCTTGATCACAGCAATGTTAGACAGAGGCTAATGCAATAATAATAATAACTTAGCATTACCATCTGCTATCTTTTTTTTTTTTTTTGGTGGGGGAGGTACTTCCTATTGCCACCAGTCTGATGCTGCCAATGGAATGGTCCAAAGCAGAATTACGTGAGTGCATTTTGTGGCGGTGCTGCATGAGTTGGGCACTAGTAATAAAATATTGAAATATTGGTAATTTCGGTTGCAGTACCCAGCACCCATTCTCAATTAAACCTTCTGCTTTAGATACCTAACCCTAACCCTTTCCCCCCACCTAATGCCTAACTCATCCCCTTCCCCCCCCCCCCCCCACCCCCAGAAGTGCCTAACCTTAACACCTCCCCACCTAATCCATAACTCTAACCTCCCAATAAGTGCCCAAAACTAACCTTGTAACCCTGGCACCAAAACTTTCGATAGTTGTAGCCAATTGTCTACGATTGGCTACAACCATTAATTACTACCAGTGGCGGCGCTACACTGGGGCTTATCCAGGCTTAAGCCCCAGCTGACAAGCTGTCAGCCCCCCCAACAGCCCCCCGCAGGGTTGCCAAGAGCCAGAGCCCTCAAGCAGGTGGGGTGGCAGCGGAGAGAGAAGAGTGAGCGATGGGCACAGCGGTGGGGAAGGGGGGACGTCTCCGCCCCCTTCCCTCACCTTCTGGCTCCCCCTCTTTCTTGCTCCCCCCTCCAGATATGAGCGGTTGCCGGCGGCAGAACACTTCCTCTCTTCCCAGCGCAGGACAGAGATCTGTACGCCACTATTCTGGTCAAGTCTAGACCAGAGGGCTCTGGCTCTTGGCAACCCTGCGGGGGGCTTTTGGGAGGGGCTATATACCTGGCTATACTGGGCCCTGAGGACACAGTAAGTCCTGGCTACATGTACTGGGGACAACTATACACCTGACTACATATACTGGGGACACATATACACCTGACTACATATACTGGGGACACATATACAAGGGACAACTATATGCCTGGCTACATATAGTGAAACAGCTATACGCCTGGCTACATATACTGGGAACAGCTATACTCCTGGCTACATATACTGGGGACAGCTATACACCTGGCTACATATACTGGGGACATAGACCCCTGGCTACATATACTGGGGACACCTATACACCTGGCTACATATACTGGGGACAGCTATACGCCTGGCTACATATACTGGGGACAGCTATATGCCTGGCTACATATACTGGGGACAGCTATACGCCTGGCTACATATACTGGGGACAGCTATACACCTGGTTACATATACTGGGGACAACTATACGCCTGGCTACATACACTGGGGACACCTATACGCCTGGCTACATATACTGGGGACACCTATACACCTGGCTACATATACTGGGGACAGCTATACGCCTGGCTACATATACTGGGGACAGCTATACGCCTGGCTACATATACTGGGGACATCTATACACCTGGCTACATATACTGGAGACAGCTATATGCCTGGCTACATATACTGGGGACAACTATACTCCTGGCTACATATACTGCGGACATATACCCCTGGCTACATATACTGGGGACAGCTATACGCCTGGCTACATACACTGGAGACAGCTATATGCCTGGAAACAAATACTGGGGACAGCTATACACCTGGCTACATATACTGGGGACAACTATACACCTGGCTACATATACTGGGGACAACTATACACCTGGCTACATATACTGGGGACAGCTATACACCTGGCTACATATACTGGGGACAGCTATACACCTGGCTACATATATTGGGGACACCTATATACCTGGCTACATATACTGGGGACACCTATACACCTGGCTACATATACTGGGGACACCTATACGCCTGGCTACATATACTGGGGACAGCTATACGCCTGGCTAAATATACTGGGGACAGCTATACGCCTGGCTACATATACTGGGGACATCTATATGCCTGGCTACATATACTGGGGACACCTATACACCTGGCTACATATACTGGGGACAACTATGCACCTGGCTACATATACTGGGGACACCTATACACCTGGCTACATATACTGGGGACAGCTATACGCCTGGCTACATATACTGGGGACAGCTATACACCTGGCTACATATACTGGGGACACCTATACACCTAGCTACCTATACCGGGGCAGCTATATGCCTGGCTACATATAATGGGGACAGCTATACACCTGGCTACCTATACTGGGGACACTGGCTGTCTGTCATTATGTGCATTAACTGGTGAAACGCTGTCTCTCATTACATTCATTTACTGGTGAAAGGCTGTCTGTCAGTACGTGCATTTACTGGTCAAACGCTGTCTCTTATGTGCATTTACTGGTGAAACGCTGTCTCTCATTACGTGCATTTACTGGTGAAAGGCTGTCTCTCATTACATGGATTTACTGGGGAAATGTTGTCTGTCATTATGTGCATTTACTGGTGAAACACTGTCTCTCATTATGTGCATTTACTGGTGAAAGGCTGTCTGTCATTACGTGCATTTACTAGGGAATCACTGTCTGTCATTATGTGCATTTACTGGTGAAACGCTGTCTCTCATTACGTGCATTTACTGGTGAAAGGCTGTCTCTCATTACATGGATTTACTGGGGAAATGTTGTCTGTCATTATGTGCATTTACTGGTGAAACACTGTCTCTCATTATGTGCATTTACTGGTGAAAGGCTGTCTGTCATTACGTGCATTTACTAGGGAATCGCTGTCTGTCATTATGTGCATTTACTGGGGAAACGCTGTCTCTCATTACGTGCATTTACTGGGGAAACGCTGTCACTCATTACGTGCATTTACTGGTGAAACGCTGTCTGTCATGACGTGCATTTACTGGGGAAATGCTGTCTCTAATTACATGCATTTACTGGTGAAAGGCTGTCTGTCATTACATGCATTCACTGGTGAAACACTGTCTCTTATGTGCATTTAGTGGTGAAACGCTGTCTCTCATTACATGCATTTACTGGGGAAACGCTGTCTTTCATTATGTGCATTTACTTCATATTTTTTATGTAACTACATTAGCTGGTATAACTACATTACAGTTAGCCCCGCCCACATGAAATCATGACCACGCCCATTTTTTCACCGCAGCGCAAATTTCCTCGAACATGATGCCCCCTACCCATTTTTGACTGCCCCGTGAGCCCCGCCTGCCAGCCATTTTGCCCCTTTTCAGCCCCCCAAAAATCTGAAGCTGGAGCCGCCGCTGATTACTACCTAGTAGACGATTGTCTACTAGCCCAAATCACCACTTGTGCACCCCATTACTGATAATTAACACAGGCATCTATTAGACACCTGCTTATTGCGTTCCCTTGTGTGCTGAGTGCGCTGAAGTAATCGTGTGGTCTGTGGATGCAATGTGGAGGATACTGTGAGACATGGAGGTTCACATAGCAGAACCTGAAAGCCAGAAAATAGAGGGGGGAGGAGGAAAGGGCAGAGAGGCACCATGTCTGCCCATTTAGTTGCTTAAAATAAGTTTAAATACACTTTAAGCAGCAGTGAGAGCTCATGGGGGAATTAGAGTACATTGCAGTAGCCCGAGTAGACCTCTAGAACAGAGACATGACCTGCCTGAACATTTGTTGAGATGACACCGTCCGAAGCAATTTGCTTTCACAAGTAAATAGCCATGTTAATAATACAGGGAACTGAAACCAGATGGCAGCCATATTATTTTATGTTATTTATGTCAGCGTCATAAATATAATGACGCGTACGTTCGGCATCTGAGAAGAGAACTCTCCATCCCGGGACGGCTTCCTCTCAGAAGAAGACTTCCGTTACATTAGCATGGCAACAGTGAGTTACGAGACAGAAAGATGACTTTGGTTTGGCACAGACGGCATGGCCTTACCGTAATGTGGAAAACCGAGAAGACCCTACCGGATAGATAATCATTTTTGACTTGAGAGGAATTTTTATTTGTTGGCTGAAAACTTTCTCCTCATTACTGTTCCTTAATTTTACAGACCTGCAGTTTTGGCGTGATATTTTGGAGCAGAAGCCGACCAGTGTTGTTTTCCGGGCTCTGTGAAGTGGATTAGACGGTACATCGTAGAGCATGAGACATGAAGCTCAGCTGTTACGTCTCCAGGCTGTGTGAATGGATGTGGATGATCACATTTCTGTTTTAGGGTGGAAAACGAGCAATTAAGTGATAAATCTCTCCAAAATTGGACACCGCCTGAAATTCGGTTTCTTCATGGACATTTCTCAGAATATGATGGCATATAACGTTGTTTAGAGTTTACGTTGTATCGGATGGAAAAAAAAACCTTGACTCATTAACGTGATAATATCCAGCAGGCAGTGAACGTCCCTCTGTTCAGCCGCCCTCAATGTGGTCTCCTTGTGAGGTGGTGCAGTGCAGACAGCCAACAAGGGTGCCTTTTCCTCTCCACTCCTCTTGCTTGGCATCTCAGTCATTTAAGAAGTTACTGCAGGAGCACAAAGTATGCTGACACCTGCTGGCAACAATCAAAAGAGTAGACTCCCAGTTGAGGGGGTGAAGTTTATGTTCAGGACGGGTCTGCTCACCGTATTAAAGTAGGTCTGAGATGGGGGGAACAACTTCTACTTTACTTACCTGAGAATTCTTCCACCCATAGCCTCAGATGTCCTTCAGTGATCTCCCAGTCTGCTGCATGGTGTGTTGATGTCCCCCCCCCCCCCCCCCCAAAGCTCGCCAACTTCGCATGCATGGCCCCAACAGTCTGCCTCCTCGATCGTGTTCCTGTAGTCAGGAGTATTTGACGCTTGCACCATTCAAGCCTCTATGAACTGTGCATGTGCAGAACACTCCTGGTCACAGGAGCGCAATCAAGGAGGCACATTGGCCCAGTCTGCGCATGTGCAGTAGCCTGCAACTGGTCCAGCTCATGAGCTTTTGGAGGGGCTCAGCGGCACAACAGAGGAAACCAAAGGACCTATAGGGCTACGGGGGCGGGAAGTAGCCCGGAGTAATTTAAAAAGAATGTGTCCCTCCTCTCTCAGGTTTACTTTAAACAGAGTAAATATAGAATTATTAAGGGAAAGCAAAAAGTCATCAGCAAAAAAATGTATAAAGCCATAATCCTTTTCCTAATATTAACCCCCAGATTTTTTTTGATAACTTTCCAGATTCTGTGAGCAGGATGGGCGTGGGCTCGCATGGGCTCCCCGTGGAGGAGAAGACCGAGATGAGATGGGTCCATTTGCTTTGGGGCTTGTCCGGGAAGAAAGGGTTTGGTAGGTCTATGGTATTTACCATGGCTAAGAAGCAGCTATATAATCCCCTTATAGAATTTAGGAATTCTCCTCTCATTTCAGAGCGAGCCGTAGGTAACGCCAATCCACCCAGCCGACTGCCTCTTCTGCGTCCAGCAATAATAGCAAAGATGGATGACAGCACATGCAATAAATCCACAGACACACCCAGCGTGGCCAGAATGGACAAAAGCCTGGGAGGACCCTATTGGCCTAAATAGTGCTAAAATATTGGCGAATAGTTTGATTTTACCTAGACATGACAGCAATAACCGCTAAGACGTCACAACAGGCGTTTCATTCTTCTAGAAGTTACATTCATATTAATCCAGAAAAAAAAGTTTTTTTAAATCACATTGAATAACTGCGAAGAACAATCACCAAGGGATATATTAACTTTAATAGACCCTGTACTGAAAAAAACGTCCCCTGGGGGGTACTCACCTCGGTAAGGGGAAGCCTCAGGGTCCCAATGAGGCTTCCCCTACCCCTGTAGCTGCAGGCAGTCCAGTGCTGGCTCCCCCAATGTGTCCCGGAATCCTCCCCCGACAAGCCTGACCAGACTTGATATATTTACCTTCCCTGGCCCCAGTGAGGGCGCTGTTGCGACTCTCCACACGGAAATAGACGGGAATAGCCAATCTCGGTAGGGTCCGCTCTACTGCGCAGGCGCAGGAGACTTGCGCCTGTGCAGTAGAGCGGCCCGACAGCGATCAGCTATTTCTGCCTATCTCCGAGTGGAGAGCCGATACTACACCTGCGCTGGAGCCGGGGAGGTAAATATTTACATCCCCGCTGTTCGGAGAGGCACACAGGAGACACAGGAGAACGGGGGAAGCCTTGATAGGATCCGGAGGCTTCCCCCACCTGAGGTGAGTAACCCCCCAGGGGAACTAACTTCTCGTTACAGGTTTTGTTTAACTGCAGTAAAGTGTAACACACAAGTGGCGGATAGTGATGATCATAATTAGCTCATTCAAATTTGGCCTAAAATTTGCCAATGAAGCCGATACGTAATTACGATTTGTAAATTCAATTGATTTTGTGTAATCATTCGTAATGTTGCGTCATTTTCGTATAATTTCATGCCAATTTGCCACTTGCAGTGAATAGCAGAGTTCCCATACGTGCCATTGTCACAAAAATTGCTATAAAGGTTAAGGAGACTAGTGGGTACAAGTCAAAAAGAAGAATTTTTCAAAAAGATGGGTAGGGGACAAGGCGCCAGGGATGGTCCAGTATTGTAGGAGTGGGTAACTGCCTAAAGCCTATAGTAGCCTATAATTAAGTGGTCCTTCAGCTTGATAAAAAAAAGGAAAAAAACCTTTATTGGGCACTTTTATATAACAACGTGTTTCGCAGCATGAGCAAGACTGCTGCACTTTAGCTCAAAGACACAATACTCGACCTAAGGATGCGGCTTACGACTCGAAACGTGTTGTCATATAAAAGTGCTCAAATAAGTATCTTAGAAATACCTAGAAACAACAACCACAACCATATGCAGAACTATATGGCCCAAAAACAGCACCATACATATGTATGAAAGGGGGAATCTCAATTTTATTATCAAATTTCCAAAAAATCACTATCAAGGGTTTAAAACAGTTAAAAGGAGTCCACTCCACTAGAACCATGATAAACCATCTTATATATCATATAGTACATGAATAATCATCATCATCATATAGATTAGGTACAGAAAAGCTGAATAGTAATCACCTGAGGTGCTCAAAAAGAGCTAACATTTTGATTGGCTTTTGTAGGCTCCACCCACTTTTCTAAATATTAATCCCAGTCACCCAACGACCAACTGTGCAACGTTTGAGAACACTACCATTAACCCTCCTGGCGGTTTGCTAAAAAATCGCCA
Organism: Hyperolius riggenbachi; assembly: GCF_040937935.1. Lineage (NCBI taxonomy): Eukaryota > Metazoa > Chordata > Amphibia > Anura > Hyperoliidae > Hyperolius > Hyperolius riggenbachi. The sequence goes on from NC_090646.1 coordinate 53,922,642, forward strand.
GGGGGCAGCAAATCTTTTTTTTTTAATTTTTTTTTTTTTTTCATGTAGCGAGACAAAGTCTCGCTACATGATAGCCGCTGCTCAGCGGCATCCCCCCAGCCCCTCCGATCGCCTCCGGCGATTGGCGATCAGGAGATCCCGTTCAAAGAACGGGATCTCCTGGAGGACTTCCCCCGTCGCCATGGCGACGGGGCGGGATGACGTCACCGACGTCATCGACGTCGTGACGTCAAAGGGGATTCCTATCCACCCCATAGAGCTGCCTGGCACTGATTGGCCAGGCAGCGCACGGGGTCTGGGGGGGGGGCGGCTGCGGCGCGACGGATAGCGGCGGATCGGCGGGTAGCGGCGGCGATCGGGCACTGCACGCAGCTAGCAAAGTGCTAGCTGCGTGCAGCAAAAAAAAATTATGCAAATCGGCCCAGCGGGGCCTGAGCGGTGCCTTCCGGCGGCATAGCCCGAGCTCAGCTCGGGCTTACCGCCAGGAAGGTTAACAGTGTAAGAATGACTGCCGTTTACATTTTCCCTGTGAAATTTGTATTTGTCTCCACCCACTTTTTGGTTATGGGAATAAAAAGTATCCTATACTTTATTCCAGGTAATGTACTATGTGTGTGCCAAATTTCATTCAAATCCGCTCAGCCATTGTTGCGTGATCGAGTAACAAACATTCGAACATCCGAACTTTCCCATTTATAATATTAGTAGGTTAAGCAAACTGCCAAAACTAAGCTGCACTAAGCTGAGAAGCAGAAAGAGCCAAGAAGTGATCACTAGATAGATTAATACATAAATACAGCAGCTATGCAATAAAATGCAATGGCAGCTTTCAGAGCAGATAAACTGTACTTTGGGAACTTGTCATTTAAATACAGACAATATTACTGGTGCACGGTAAAAATAGTGGTCGAACATTTTTTTTTGATATCTCACATGTTTTTAATTACAATATGCTTTGCCGAAAACGGAAAAAAAATAAATGCAAAAAATGCCTGTGAAATTGCAAGGAATCAGTGGTAACAATGACCTCCCTGTTTCTCGCATTACTGTGCCCTGAGAGCTGATATCCACCGATCTGTAAAAAAACACATTTACAAACACAGCGAGCACTAAAATTCAATCCGAAAAGCAGATTTGCGCTGACCGAAAATCACCTTTTAATAAAAGTCGCCTCGCGTGTAGAAAGGTGCTGCTCTGCACCGTGTGAGCATTTTATTTAATGTCCCTCATTATCTATATAATCGGGACAATAACAATCTGCAATAACAGAATTCCTCCGTGTTTGGAAACAAACGATTGTGTGCAGGATTGCGCAGATGTCAATAAACGAGGCTCCACGCCACGATACCTTTGAGGTCAGAAGGTGCTCCTGTGTCGCTTTGAACTGTTCTAGACATCCCCCCCTTTCCCTCGTATTAAACAGGGGAAAGAAACTAAGGAGCCCACCCGGAACTTTTCACATAAATTGTGCTAGAGAAGTAAACGCAGGCCAAGCGACCAGACATCGACATGGGAAAAAAAGGCCCACTTTATTGGAAACAGCCCAGGGGACATTCTTATAATGAGTTTACAAGTGGCCTGAAAAAAAGGGAGAGAGGGGCCTATAAAAAACCTGAAAGGTGTGAGGGTCAAAAAGGCCTGGGGGCTCGTAGACATCGGGAGGCTAGAGGGAAACGGCACAGAACTGCTAGCGATTAGGCCCGTCACAGATAGCGGCGGCCAGATGTCAGCGGCGGGTCAGGGAGGAGGATGTGGGGCGAGGCCCAGGTAATATCCATACCGCACATGGGGTGTAGCAGACAGGAAATGGGGAACAGATGGGGGGGGCACACAGGACATTATCATAACAGAACGGGACTCATAAATATTCAACGCAAGAGAAATCTCAGCTCCGCGCAGTCAGAGAGACACTCTGGCCAGAGACTGATGGAAAAATATACTGTACATAGATGGTTCCATAAAGTAACCTTTTTTTTCCCTTTTTTTTTTTTAAATGGGACATAACATTTGTCAATGCCGGGCTTACAAATATGACATTACCGATTTTTTTTTCACAGCTGGACACCACTCTCTAATGTTGCTGAAACAGCAGGCCATACACGCAACATATTTTACCAGCACCTTCGATTGTAATTTTGGCTGACCAGGGCCGTGCCGAGGCATAGGCTGGAGAGGCTCCAGCCTCAGGGCGCAGTGTAGGAGGGGGCGCAGAATTCATTCAGCTGTCATTCCTAATTGTGTTTGAAGCAGAAAGAAATAAGAAAAGGGGATACATGGCAGTGACTGCAAGCCAGATAACTAGAGATTAAGGTGTTGGGGAGGTTGTGGGCCCTGGGGTGCCTCTTAGTCTAATAACAATCAGTGTGTGACTGCTGGGGTGGGAGGGATGGAGGGGCGCACTTTGGTGTCTCAGCCTTGGGTGCTGGAGGACCTTGTCCCGGCTCTGTGGCTGACTCACGGCAAACCATTGAATACTCACCTGATGACCAAGGAAAATGGATCCCAGTGGCTTCCCTCGATAAGTGTTCGCCGATCCATCCGCCTGTGTGTGAGTACACGTGATGTCATGAGACACGAAGAGAAGTCAAGTGATCGCAGCGTGGAGTCGTTGGGGATCTTTAAGTTCCGATCGGTGTGACAGTCATTATTATATAGTATTTATATAACACCATCTTCCGCATCACTGTACAGAGTTTATTGTCTTGTCACTCAACTGTCCCTCAGAGGGGCTCACAATCTAATCCCTACCCTAGTCATATGTCTATGTACCCTGTAGTGGATGTATTGTAGTCTAGCGCCAATTTAGAGGGAAGCCAATTATCTCATCTCTGTATGTTTTGGGATGTAGGAGGAAACCTGAGTGTCTGGAGGAAACCCACACAGACAAGGGAAGAACATACAAACTCCTTGCAGATGTTGACCTGGCTGAGATTCCAACCGGGGACCCAGCACTGTAAGGCACGAGAGCGCTAACCACTACGCCACCGTGCTGACTGTTATCGCCGTACGTCAGTAAGCATCATTCACGTAATCACATGCCTGTACCCACGTCACAAGATTGCAGAAACGATTGCTCGTCACTCAAGAAATTGCCAGTTGTTGGTTGCCTATGCTGATAGTGTAGGTTTTATTTTTGCACCGGAGGTTTGCTTTAAAGGGAACCTAAATAAAGAGGCATATCGATGTTTCTTTTTAAACAATACCAGTTGCTTGGCAGTCCTGCTGATCTCTTTGGCTGCAGTAGTGGCTGAATCACACATCTGAAATAAGCATGCAGCTAATCCTGATCTTCATGCTTGTTGAGGGGCTGTGGCTAAAAGAATTAGTGACACAGGATCAGCAGGAGAGTCAGGCAACTGGTATTATTTTAAAAGGAAAAATCCATCTCCTTCTCAGTTACAGGTTTAAGTAAGTGCTTATGGAAATGTCAGAATTTAAATGTAATTATTGTAAAAAGTAGGCACTTTTTTAATTACATTATTTTCACTGGAGTTCCTCTTTAACCTATTTTGGTTCCTGGACGTAGAAACTACGTCCAGGAACCATGCGCGGTACCGCGCGCTCCCGCGGCCGATCGCGCGCGTGCACGCGCACTCCCGGCCGCGGATTCGGTAGCCACGGAATCAATGTATCGGGCTATGGTGCCCGATCACTGATTCCTCTCCCCGCTGAAAAAGCGACAGCTTCTCTCGGAAGCTGTGCTTTTTCTGGCCGTTGCCTCCCCCCTGCGTCATTCTAAGCGTGTGTTACGCTTAGAGTGACGTCATGTAAACAAACTCATGGCCGCCATCTTGTGGCCAAAAAGTAAAACTACAACTAAAAGTAAAAAAAATTAAAAACAACACACAATTACATTATAAAACTATAGTTTACATCCCACCCTCCCAAAAATACCCAAATAAAATGTTTAATATAAAAAAAAAAAACATTACAATAAAAAAAACATGTAAATATTTACCTAAGGGTCTATAAGGGTCTAAACTTTTTAAATATCAATGTAAAGATGAAATATTTTTATATATTTTTTATTTTAAACTTGTAAATACTGATAGATGCAAAACGGAAAAAATGCACCTTTATTTCCAAATAAAATATTGTCGCCATACATTGTGATAGGGACATAATTTTAACGGTGTAATAACCGGGACATATAGGCAAATACAATACGTGAGTTTTAATTATGGAGGCATGTATTATTTTAAAACTATAATGGCTAAAAACTGAGAAATAATGTTTTTTTCCGTTTTTTTCTTATTCTTCCTGTTAAAATGCATTTACAGTAAAGTGGCTCTTAGCAAAATGTACCCCCCAAAGAAAGCCTAATTGGTGGCGGAAAAAACAAGATATAGATCAGTTCATTGTGATAAGTAGTGATAAAGTTTTAGGCTAATGAATGGGAGGTGAACATTTCTCAAGTGAAAACGACGGAACGCGAATGGGTTAAACACTGGTGTCATGAGCACAAGGCAGCTATGCAGTGTTCGCAATGGACGTGGCCGTTTTCCATGCAGAAGATAGCAAATTGACATTGGCGGGCAAAGAAGCCACCAGTGCTTTCTCTTCCCAGGGCCACCACAAGCCTAGAGCCACCCCAGCTTTAATAGCCCCATCTTTGAGTACTTATAGCAGTGGACTGATTCACTCTATTGTCACTCATTATTGTTGTCTCACTTCAGAGTTGAGAATTCTGTGCAGAGTAACTGTCCTTATCAGGCTGATTATACTGTTACAACAGACACGCCTGAACCTCCTCCAACTGGCAGAGTTGTAACAGTTGCTACAGGTAGCCTGAATGTTATCTGTTAGTTGTTTTGCTGTGTCCATTCCTGTTTATCCAGTCAGAACTACCTTGCATCCTTGTAGTGGCAACATGATAGAAATATCCTTCACATTCCTCCACTGCAGCTACTTCAGCTGAGAAACAGTCACTGGAATCTGCCAGGAATCAGCCAAGAGAACCCAGGGGCCTGGTGGGTGGGGGGGGGGGGGGGGGGGCATTCACATCCCAGCAAAGAGCTAATGCAGAGCCATATTTCTGAATCCAATACAACATATCTCCCCCTAAACCCCGCACTCCCCCCCATGAATGTCTGACCTTCCTGTTACCTGCAGAGGAAAAGTTCCCCTGTCGTCCTATGAGACCAGCTCTCTGTGTTCTATGGGAATAGCAGGAAATAGTGATAAATAGCTTATTTATGGCTGCAGCCTGCGTAGATATCTGGGGCCCTATTCACTGCGGCTTTCGACAGTACAGCGCTGCAAGCAAGGAGGACAGAGGCCCATTCAGAGCGCTCTTATCTGTTATAGTCAAACATTCAAACCCAGGAAAACCTGGACTTTAGTCATAGGCTGGTGGTGTATATATTTGTGAATCACTCAAAATGAAACTATTTAGTGCGTTAAAAAAAATATTGCACAGTGATTTTATCTGTTTACAATCCTTCCAGAGCAAAGGTGGCCACACATCAGGAGACTTGGCGGGGGATCGACCATCCGACGGATGAAGATTGGTGCCTTCAAGAACATGCCCGACATGGTTGCTGGTATATACGTGGGCGTGTGTGTGGCGGTATGCCAGCAACTGTACGGGGCACATGTATGGGGGGCGGAGCATGGGCCAGTGGCGGACACCAACAGGTAAAGTATTCAAGCATGGGGCACAGGGAGGCACATCTTACACTAGAGGGGACATTGCCGGGGGGTGGTCTCCTTGTCGATCTGCCCATCTCATGATTCACTAAACTGTGATAACGCATATCACGGCAATTTTCACGTTTGCACACGCAATTGCGAAAATGTTTTCGCTCGCCGTTTGCACTCAAAAACACGCAATTGCGCACTCAAATTCGCGATCTTGCGAAAACGGCCATGATATGAGTTGTCACGGTTTAGTGAATCAAGCCCAATTCGTTTTTTCAGAAGATTTACTGGCCGATCCTTTCTCTGATCGATTTCCTGATCAATTTCCATTCACTTCTATGAAAAAAAAATAGATCAGAAAACCAATCGAAATCAGATCGGACCTGTCGGAAATTATCCATTGAGCCATATATCTGCCAAAAAAAACTTATGGTGTATTCCCAGCATAAGAAACTATACAATATCAGATATGATTTTTTTTTCAAAAACTCTTACAAAAGTGCCTGAAAGAGTTAATAGGTTTACTTTTGCCTTCCCCCTGTGAGCCCTTTCAGTCACTGAGCTCTGCTGAGATCTTCAGGAGCTGGGAGATTGTTCTTTGATCTGCCAGTGCAGGAGATAAGGCTTGGTTTGTAGCAGGAAGCATTTGGGCTCAAACCACAAAAGGGTGCTAACTCAGCTAACACGCCTAAAAGCTTTGGGCGTGCTAACTAGGGTGCTAAGCAGTTAGCATGCCCAAAGCTTTTATTGATCGCGCGCAAAGCTTAGCGCTGCATGGTGTGCGCGAATCGTTGCACCGGTTGCAACTATAACGGCGCACCAGGTGCGCCCTAAACGTTTTGAGCGCACCTGGTGCAACGTTTTGCGCATCCTAAAAAGCTTTAGGCATGCTAAGGGGCTTTTAGGCGTGCTAACTAAGTTAGCACCCTTTTGTGAATCAAGCCCTTTGTGTGCAAGCTACGCTGATAAAAAGCTGGGCAGTTATGAAAACAGAAGTTTCCTGTGTATGGATTGAACTGGATATGACATTATTATGCAAGATGGCAGCTTCCAATCCCAGCTGTTTGTGACCGGGGGGAATGCTATGCATGGAGTTTGCACATGGAAAAGGGTCTGCAGATGGATTGGGAAGGGGGCTTGCATACATGAATGTTACACATGGAATACGGGGCTGCAGATGGAATGGAAGAGTTGCTGCTGTGCATGATGTTGCACATGGAGGACGAGACTGCTGTGAAGGGATGCTACACATGGAGAAGGGGACTGCTGTGCATGAATTTTGCACATGGAAGAGGGGAATGTAGATGGAATGGTATGTCATACATGGATGCTACAGATTGAATAGGGGCTGCAAATGGAACAGAAGAGTGGCTACTGTACATAGATATTGCACATGGAGGAGGGGGCTGCGCATGGAACAGGAATGGGGCTGCACATGGAATGGGAGGGGGCTGCAGTACATGGATGTTACACATGGAAGAGGGGGCTGCACATGGAATGGGAGGGGCTGCTGTACATGGATGATATACAAGGAAGAGGGGGCTGCACATGGAATGGGAGGGGGCTGCTGTACATGGATGATACACATGGGAGAGGGGGCTGCACAGGGAATGGGAGGGGCTGCTGTACATGGACGTTACACATGGAAGAGGGGGCTGCACATGGAATGGGAGGGGCTGCTGTACATGGACGTTACACATGGAAGAGGGGGCTGCACATGGAATGGGAGGGGCTGCTGTACATGGATGATATACAAGGAAGAGGGGGCTGCACATGGAATGGGAGGGGGCTGCTGTACATGGATGATACACATGGGAGAGGGGGCTGCACAGGGAATGGGAGGGGCTGCTGTACATGGACGTTACACATGGAAGAGGGGGCTGCACATGGAATGGGAGGGGCTGCTGTACATGGACGTTACACATGGAAGAGGGGGCTGCACATGGAATGGGAGGGAAGCTGCTGTACATGGATGTTACACATGGAAGAGGGGGCTGCACAGGGAATGGGAGGGGCTTCTGTACATGGATGTTACACATGGAACAGGAGCTGCACATGGAATGGGATGGGGCTGCACATGGAATGGGATAGGGCTGCTGTGCATGGATGTTACACAAGGAAGAGGGGCTGCACATGGAATGGGAGGGGCTGCTGTACAGGGGCGTTACACTTGAAATGGGAGGGAGGCTGCTGTACATACTGTATGTTACACATGTTAGAGGAAAAACAAAAGTTTGCTTTCCTAAAACAGAAAGAATTTGCGATAATTCAGGTTGGAGTGAGCTTGAGATGTCTCCCAGAGCATCACTGCTGAATATATGCAAATTAACCATTGTAACATGTTAGAGGGGGCTGCACATGGAATAAGAGGGGGTTGATGTATATGGACATGGGTGGAAAGTCAGGAATTGGAGTACTGAGTACTGGAGTGGGTATATTCTGCTGTACAGAGAGAGAAGTCCCGGGCCGGCACTGTAGGTTTGTCTGTGGCACCATGCTTGCTGTACAGGGTACTTCAGCTGATGGTTGTGTGTCCTTCTATATAAGCCCATACACTCTCCTTGTCACCTTATACTCTATATTACATTCTGACTATACAGACTGCAAAGGAGAATCTTCCTCTAATATGCAAGATATCTGAGGAGCACAGACACAGTATTGGGACAAGAGCGCCACCTTGTGGACAATGGTTACTTTTTGTTCCTGCACACACTCACATATTTACTTTATAGCCATATTTCAACAATAGAGATAATACCACACCTAGTGTATACCAGGGGCAATACAATGTACATACACATCAACTGTCCTTCTTTTGGACCTTGTAGCTCACTTGTCCCTTGGGATCAGTGAATAATGGCGCACAGCGCCTATGCATAAAAATGGCGCCGCATTAAAAAGATACGCTTATCGCTATTTATCGTTAGTACTGCATAATAATGGCGCACAGGGAAAAAAGAAGAAAAACGGCACACACTAACGTTATTTATCAATAGTGGCACACACTAACGTTATTTATCAATAGCGCCCTACAACTGCAGACGTTATTTAACTTCAAAACGGTGAATGGATTTAATGTAACACTGTCAAGGTTAGGGTTAGGCACCAACAGGGGGTCTTAGGGTTAGGAACCACCAGGGGGGGTCTTAGTGTTAGGCACCACCAGGCGGGGTCTTAGGGTTAGGCACCAACAGGGGGTCTTAGGGTTAGGCACCACCAGGGGGGTGGTTAGGGTTAGGCACCACCAGGGGGGTCTTAGGGTTAGGCACCACCGGGGGGGTCTTAGGGTTAGGCACCACTGGGGGGTCTTAGGGTTAGGCACCACTGGGGGGGTCTTAGGGTTAGGCACCACCAAGGGGGTCTTAGGCTTAGGCACCACCAGGGGGTCTAGGGGTTAGGGATAGGTACAGGGAGGGTTCTGTGTGAGAGTAGGGTTAGGTATAGTTACAGTACAATATACACCACCAGGGGGTCTTAGGGTTAGGAACCACCAGGGGGGGTCTTAGGGTTAGGCACCACCAGGGGGGGGGGTTAGGGGTTAGGGATAGGTACAGAGAGGGTTCTGTGTGTTAACGCTAAATAACGATAAGGCTTTAACGCTAAATAACAATAAGGCTTTAACGTTAAATAGCGATAAGCGGCAAACGGATTAGCGGCAACACTGTGCGCCATTATTCACAGGCGCCATTTTCAGATGGATGCTGTCCCTTGACCTTTGTGGCTCACTTGTCCACCTTGTAGATCTTATGTATAACTCTACATCAGGGCTCTCTCACTCTATGCACATGTTGCGTGGTTGAGTTTTTTTTGTTTGTATGTTGTTTTTTGTTTTGTTTGTTGTTTGTTTGTTTGTTTGTTTTTTTATTTTTTATTTTTATTTTTTTTTTTTTTTTTGGGGGGGGGTCCATTTGTTGTAAAGCACATTAAAAACATCCAAGTTGTAAAAAAAAAAAAAAAACCCAACTTACTTGGGGCTTCCTCCAGCCCCTGGCAGTCGTTCTGTGCCCTCGCCGCAGCTCCTCTCACTCCCGGTTTCAGGGTCGGCTTCATGTGCGCTCCACGGCGGGGGTCACGTGGTGTACGTGACGTCATCGAGTCTCTACTGCGCAGGCTTGGACTTTCCCTTTAACAGGTTTTCACAGAGAGCCATAGACTATTTCATCAGTTTGCATTTTTCAAGGGAACCTGAAGTGAGAGGTACAGTGTATGGAGGCTTCCGTATCTATTTCCTGTTAAACAATGCCATTTGCCTGGATAGCCTGCTGATCTCTTTGGCTGCAGCAGTGTCTGAATCACACCAGAAACAAGCATGCAGCTCATCCAGTCTGACTTCAGTCAGAGCACCTGATCTGCTGCATGCTTGTTCAGGGTCTATGGCTAAAAGTATTAGAGGCAGAGGGTCAGCAGGACAGCCAGGCAATGCGTATTGTTCAAAAGGAAATACATATAGCAGCCTCCATATTTCTCTCCCTTCAGGTGTGCGTTAAAAATGGATTCAGCAACCACAAATACTGCCAGAGATGTAAATGCATTTTTGTGCGTGTTAAAAACAAAAAATAGAAACATGCTTTGATCAGTCACAGATCAGTAGAGATTGTCAGGTCTGCTGTCTCACCTGTCTTCTGTCAGTCCATGCCTCCATGCACTCCCCGCCTTCATCCTCGCATTGCCCCGCCTCTCCTCCATGATCCACCGCGTATTATTACATAATGACATGGTACGGGTGACACAGAGAAGATGTAGCCAGTGGTGGATGAAAATGAGGAGCACTTAGAGCCGCAGCTAGTCTCCAGACCTTAATCCAATAGAAAATCTGTGGAGGGAGCTGAAAGGGGAACTTCAGCCTAAACAAACATACTGTCATCAAGTTACATAAGTTATGTTAATTAGAATAGATAGGTAATATAATTTTTACCCACCCTTTTTTAAAAGAACAGGCAAATATTTGTGATTCATGGGGGCTGCCATCTTTGTCATGGGGGCAGCCATCTTTTTGGTTGAAAGGAGGTGACAAGGAGCAGGAGACACAGTTCCAACTGACCTGTGTCCTGATAACCCCTCCCAGCTGCACACACTAGGCTTCAAATGTCAAATTCAAAATGTAATAAAAAAAATTGCACCAAAACAGCAGAACAAGAACAACAACATCAGAAATCCCATCATGCTTTGCACAGCATCAGGGGAAAAAAGCCCGGGCAGTTTTCTTCTGTGCAGCTAAAAATGAGGCTTGTATAAGAGAAACAAAGTTCTGATGCTGTGAAACTGTTAAAGAAACACCAAGCCTTTTCAGTGCTGCTGAGTCGATTTTTAGTCCGGAGGTTCACTTGAAGGTTCAAGTTGCCAAACAGCCTCAAAACCTTACTGCCTTGGAGAGGATCTGCAAAAAGGAGTGAGGCAATTTCCCCACCCTGAGATGTATGCAAACCTGGTGGCCAGCTACACTGAACGTCTGACCTCTCCTTAGGTAGGTATCTAACCTTCTACATGATCCCTCACAGGTTTGCTTTGATGAGTTCCTCCCTGTTGCACATGACATTATGAAGCGATGCAAAGCCCAGAGGCCGGGCGCGCCCGTGCATCTGACCTCCATATCTGCGGCTTGCTAACGACTCGTGAGACGTTATTTTTCAGTCCACAATCACCCAGGAATTTACAGACGGCAGTTATGACATTCCAGGAATGTTCCACAGGTCACAATAGCAGATCAGGCTGCAAATAATGGGGGAATGTTATACCCAGCGCACACATCAATATTGCAAGGCCTGGGATGATTGCAGCCCCCCTCATGCTGGATACTGGATACATCACAGCTTCATCATCCAGACAGTAATCTGGGGCTTATGCTAAGGAAAACACAACGGCTCCCAATACGAGGAGGACTCTGCCTATCAGTGTGAAATATCAGGCCAGGCATCCAGCTTCCCCAGCATCCCTCGTTTCCCAGGTTCTCTTGTTGCCGTCAACAAAGCAGGCACCATGCTGAGTGAGCAGAAAAAGGATCCCCGGCGCTCTGGCCACTTCCAGCAACATCATCATCTTTGTCACATTCTTGTTCCGAGGCGCTTTCACTGGATCCGAGCGGTCCGAGACGACCGCCAAGCCGATCTGGCTCCGCCGCCCATTCCTAGAGAACTGTGATCTGACAAATGAAATACATGATAAATGTGATATACCATACGCTGCAGAGCATCATTCTACCTGTCTAAAGTAATAAAAATAATAGTAGTAGTAATGATAACAATAACTGGGGCCGTATTTATCACTAGGCTCCCCAGGCACATGCCTAAAGTGCTGCACAGGTGCCTGGTTCCCATCAGCCTCCACATTAACCCCATTATGATAGTTCCCGTAGCTCTGGCCATCCACCTCCTCCTGAGCTGCAATTTTTGTTCTGTGAATGCCTTGACAGCCTTAACTATGTGTGTGGTGCGAGTGGCTGCAATCATATACAGGGGGCGCAATTTGGTGTGGCACATTTTGAGAGGCGGACACTCCTGTGCCTAAAGACTCCAGATATTAACCAGAGGCATATCGATGTGGCAGGTTTATTCTTTTTTTTTTTTTTTTTTGTTAAAGCTATGATCACAACTGGTTTCGGCATCAGTAAGGAATAATAATTTGCTTTATTGCTGTGGATAACTTCAAATCCGATCTCTTGTTTCAATTTGAATCATCTCATCGGAAATATGATAATTCACTAAAAATTGCATTGTTAAAGCACACCTAAACTGGGCCTAAACCTGTAGACTCAGGGGCGTAGTAATAGCCATGGCAGCCATAGCATACGCTATGGGACCCTGGAGAGAAGGGGTCCAGGTGGTACTTGATGTATTTACTATTAACTTTCTTGTGTTCCTCAACCCCCTGATTTTGTCTAAGTGCCCATGGACTATATGCAGTGTAGATCGCATGAGAATTTAATTTGCCCAATTAACTCATATCCATAGGGTAGAAGCAGGTGGCAGTGCGCAAGAATGCCTACATCTTATGATCCCATGTAACTTTTGCTACGGGGCCCCATAATCTAGCTATGCCACTGTGTAGACTCTTACTTACCTGGGGCTTCCTACCACGAGTACCCTTTGTTCTCCTGCTGGCAGCTCCATAAGACGCACGACCCAAAAAACAGCTGCGCTGACTGCGCATGAGCAGCCCTGTCTGCAAGACAGCAAACAAACACAGTCCACCAGCCTCAGGGATATAAATGATGTGGGGAGTCCTAATTGAATGAGACATTCAAAAAAGGTCCGCACGCTCCAGTGAGGTTCAATCCATAAAGCGTGACATTATGCCATTCAGCACCAACGAGTCGTTTCGAGGCCACGGCGGGTCCCCTTTGTCAAGGTACCCCCCCCCCCATCATTGGGTGTGGTGTGTCTATATGTTTGATGATTTTGCACTTGGAGTTTTAAAGGGAACCTTAACTCTAAAAAAAAAAAAATGAGTTTTACTCATCTGGGGCATCTACCAGCCCCCTGCAGCCATCCTGTGCCCTCGTAGTCACTCGTGGCTCCTCTGGTCCCCCGCTGCCAGCTAGTTTCGTTTTTTGCCGACTGGGAGTCGGCCGGCCACCATGCGTAGGTTTGTACGCATTCCCGCTGGTGCAGGAAGCTATTGCAGACATCAAGTACATTTTTACGCGTTACGGGAGTAAAATTTTACGCATTACTCTCGTAACGCGTAAAAATGTACTTGTTGACGCACCAGCGGGAATGCGTAAAAACGTACGCATGGCGGCCGGCCGACTCCCATTCGGCAAAAAACGAAACTAGCTGGCAGCGGGGGACCAGAGGAGCCATGAGTGACTGCGAGGGCACAGGATGGCTGCAGGGGGCTGGTAGATGCCCCAGGTAAGTAAAACTCATTTTTATTTAGAGTTAAAATTCCCTTGAAACACTTGAGAAAGAGCCTCTGCCCAAAACGTTGTGCTACTTGTATGTTGTACCTCCGCATTATGGAATAAATATATTTTGGAAATACATCCGCTCTTAGGGATGAGTCCTATTGACATTGTTGTTGATTGCAGCCCTGTCTGCAAGCCCTTTTCGATTCCGCTGCCAGGAGCATTCTGCGCACACGCGGTTTTCCAAAGAATGAACTGTGCATGCGCAGAACGCTCCCGGCGATGGAAGTGGAAAAGATATTTGGGCCACACATATGCAGTCAGCTTTTGGGCTGCACATCTTATAGTGAACGTATGGGACCCAGAGGAGGGAGAGGGAACTCACGGACGACAGGGAGCTGGAAGAAGTCACAGGTGAGTAAGAGTCTACAGATTTAAGTAAACTTCTGGTGTGCTTTATAGGACGCCATACTTGAATGTTTAATTCATGAGAAAAGTCCTGTAGCCTGTAGGCATGAATGACATAATAATTAGCTATTAAGAAATTAATTGCTTCACCTTTGTGAAAGAACTTGTCTACTGACGGGGCAGATTTTTTCAAACCAGGTGGTTTTTGCGCTTAGCTATAGTGCATCTTATCAGAGCCGGGACAAGGTCCTCCAGCACCCAAGGCTGAGACACCAAAGTGCACCCCTCCATCCCTCCCACCCCAGCAGTCACACACTGATTGCTATTAGACTAGTAGGTGCCCCAGGGCCCCCAACCTCCCCAATACCTTAATCTCCAGTTATCTGACTTGCAGTCACTGCTATGTATCCCCTTTTCTTATTTCTCTCTGCTTCAAACACAATAAGGGAATGATAGCTGAGTGAGTTATGCGCCCCTTCCTACACTGCGCTCTGAGACTGGAGCCTCTCTTGCCTCTGCCTCGGCCCTGCCTTGCGCCCCATGCCCCATTTTACGCCACCCAGGAATTCGACTCACACTGTGCTCAGCTCACCCTTGGCGGTATAACACGTACACATTTTTTTTTAAGCAAATGTGTAGTGAAATAAAAAAAATCCCATATAGCCTTTCCTGTCTCTCACGGTGTCCATGGTCCAGCACTGTCCTCTGCCTAAATTTTCCCGCTCCAGGAGCCCTTGGAAGGCACTTGTGTCCTCAAGTGTTTCCAAAGATGGGCGGCGCTGTGCTGCACATGTGGGAGGAGCCCCAAAGGCATATTCTAATCAAATACCTGCAACCGAGGTGACATCGTTCGAATGAGGGCACAGAGGCAGGACAGGAAGGGATCCAGAGCCATCCCTCTCCGTTTTTGTTTTTTGTTTTTTTTTCTTTTCAGTTTTACACAACTGTTTTTAATATCAATAACAATTTGCATTCTTTAATGCTGTGAGTTGGTAAAATATGATCTGAATGACCTCATTGGAAATATGATAGTTTGCTAAAAATTACAATGTTAATGGATACCTTACTTCGACTGGTTGTTTTTATCTTCTTGATATAAAAAAAAAATAAATGCATTGTGTATTAATAATTCAAGTTATGCTTTGGTGAGTGCCTGATGGCTAGCAGAGAGGTGCTCCACAGAAAAGCAGCAGCACACAAAAAGTCCTGGAGGCATAAATGACATACAGTATAACAATTAGCAGGGGAAAAAAACAGGACGATAGTCCCTCCAGAATCATAATATTGCTATGTCACTATTGGACAAATAAATATTCCCCAGGTGAACATTTATGCGCATGTTTGTTTCTTCGGACCAGGCTGATCGCCGGTCGGCACACCTTTGCCTCGTTATTTTGGTGACCCGCCGTTGGAGAGTTCAGCTCTGGCCCGCGTCATACGTCTTTTCCTTCCCTCGCAGACTCTCCTGACAGCGCCTTACCCTTAAAGTGAAGCGAATTACAGAGCGCGCAGCACTGTACCCCCAGTGAACAGTAAAGCAATTAAGTTATAAAGTTACGGCAAATTAGTGGGCAGGCCAGAATTGATTCATGATCAGCTTTAAGACCGGAGTATAATCTTTGGCAGCCGTTCAAGTGGAAGAAAGTTCATCTTGATGCCATGTGATTATTTTTATACGGCCGGCGAGATCGCGGTTCCCTGGGATGGAAGGAATGAGGTTATGGTGAACGCCGCTGCTGCGTGGGCGCAGCCCTGTGACGCCGCATTAAAGAATAACTGAACTTTTACAGCTTTTCCTCAAAGGCTGCTTTGAAAATAACCTCAGAGTGTTAATGAGGATATAGAGCATGCATGGATTTGTTTTGCTTATAAGGAGATGGGAGAGAACAGCAAGAGCCCTGTTGTTTGCAAACAGATGCAGCACAGAGCCTCAGAGGCACTTCTTGTCTGCAGCCTCATCCTCTTATTCTGTACACACACTAGATTGTTCACACTAAGGGCGCTTTTAGGTTTTTTAAGCGCTGGCGATTTTCAAAATTGCTCTAAAAGCACTTGTGCAATGATTCCCTATGAGAACGTTCACATATGAGCGGTTTGATTCCGATCTGCTCCCCAAAGCGCTGCCTGTACCATTTTCGGTGCAATTTGTCTCAATGGAAGGTATAGAGAAATCACAAAGCACTTGAAATAACGCTTTGTATAGCGATTTCCCCAGCGCTTTCATGAATAAATACATTGTATTTATTCTTTTAATCATTTCTAGGTGAAAAACGGACTCGCTCTGCAACAGCGCTTAGAAAAGTGCTTTACAAAAAAAATCTCAGCACGCAGGTAAGTGCCAGGAGGCTCTAAAAAAATGGCGCACAAAATCACTAAACGCTGGCGTCAGCGATTGCGATTTCTGATGGGAAAGAGCAAAATCAACCTAATGACAGCACGAGGAAAAAAACTTCAAAAAACAACAAAGTCATGTAAGTGATATTGCACACATACAGTACATCCAATATACATAAAAGCTAATAATTACATTATTATTACTAATGATAGTGTTTGTATTTGCAGATGTTATTATCAACACTTTAAAGTAAACCTCCGGACTAAAAATCTACTCAGCAGAACTGAAAGGGCTTGGTGTTTCTATAACAGTTTCACAGCATCAGAACTTTGTTTCTCTTACCAAAGCATCATTTTTAGCTGCATTTTTAGCTAAGCTCCTCCCATCAAAGAAAACTGCCCGGGCTTTTTTTCCCTGATGCTGTGCAAACCTTTAAAAAGGTTGGTGGTGACATTGCTGTGTCACCACCAACCCTGGGCTTGGGGGGGGGGGGTGGGGGGGGAGGGGGCACTATGCATATGACCACTAAAGTGTGGACACTATAGAGTGGTGGACATCACTGTCTTTTGAAACACTTATCTCAACTGTTTCTCATTGTTTCTTCAAAGTTTATGGCTTTCCTGCAAGGAAAAGCTCAACGGGTCACTAGCCTGCTCTGTGAAATGATTTAAAATGCTGAGCCTGAGTGTATTGTGGTAACTGCAAATATTAGAGAATGATATAATGTTATAAAAGAAAAAGCTATATACTTGAAAATGAAAATATGACACTGTTTTCTTTGCTACTAATGTTCTATTCATTATCCATATTACACAACCAATTCATTATATTATGAGTTTTTTTCCGCTTCAGTGTCATGTTAAACCGGCCTTACACCTATAGAAGCATTTTATTTTTTAAAAAAAGCATATAGCGCAGCTAGTTTATTGTCAGTATAATTACAATGAATATAATTTTGGGCCCTTTTCCACTTGCAATCGCTAGCGTTAGCGCTAAACGCTAGCAATTGCGATTCAGCAAAATCCTTTTTTTTCCCGGCGATAGCGTTTGCGATTTTGCTATGCACTGCAGGACATACAAAATCGCGGCAATAATCACCCCACCGCCGCGATTGCGTTTGTGTAATAATCGAATTGCGGTAGTGGAAATAACCTACCGCTATTCCTATGTTATTTAGCAAACCCTAGCGATTTTAAAATCGCTAGTGATTTGCGCTTTTGCGATTCAGCAAACGCAATCGCACTAATGGAAAAGGGCCCATTAGGATTCAAGCAGCTAGATCCCTCTCTGATCAGATAATGATGCTGGCCATATCTGCCGCATCCCAACAAAAAAATTACAAACATATGACTGCTAAAATGTTTGCCAACCGGGTCATATACATAGCTCTGCCCCTGCTCAGTGACGTACTTCCTGCTGGACAGGAAGTATGTCACTGGGATTCCCATAAAGTCCACACATGCACGCCACTACACACCGTGCTCCATCATTTACACTATGTGTCTCACCCATAGACTTCCATTGCCCCAAGCACCGTGGGTTAAGAGCGGTGCTTGTGGTAACGTGCTGTTGCCCTTGCGTGGGATTGGATATTTCTGGCACACCACAAGGGACAGCAATAACTGTGAAAGTCTCTATAGACTTACATTGCTTTTGCGGCTCCTTGTGGCAAAATAAAGCAACGCAACAAATTACCTGCTAGTGTAGAAGGGGCCTAAAGAGAGAATTGTAGGCCAGACTTATGGAAAGCAATGCAAGATATAACTAGGGCAGAGCCTGCGCTAAAGTGGAACAACCAGTCAGAATCCTTGTTCCAGGCACTTGCCCTGCTGGTGAGGAAGTTGCCTCGGGATGCACGATTGGCCGTTGCTGGGTAACAGGAAGGCCACACAGCGGCCTCTGTATACAGACACATCTCAGGGCCGCTCCACAGGCCGGCAGCAGGTACGATCCCAGCCGGTTTTATGTATTTTGGGTGGAAGTCAGTTGGAATTGAAGGCACGTATAATTGCTCAATTATCAAATGTCAAACTTTACATAAGCCTTGTTTCACTATAATGAGATTTGAGGTCTCTGGTGAGGTTTATTTCCAGGTACACTGCACAGATCCCCGTCCGCGGCCCAAACCTCCAACTTGCCTTTCTTAGAATCCTTGTAATGTTTAACTTACGGTTTCATTTTCATTGGCAGAGTGTGTGCGGAGCGCGGGCCATTGTGAGGAAACAAGCGCTACTTTGGGAGGATCTGAGCCTGGCGCCGGAACAGCCATCTTTACAAGCTCACGCTTTCTGGAGGGCAGGTATGGTCCAGGGGAAAAAGAAAAACCGAAAACCTTTATTGAAAGCGAATTCCCACTTCAGCTGAGAGAAATGATCTCTTCAGTTCAGCTTCATGCATGACTAGAATGAACGACTGCTACAAAAATCCACCAAAGTGAAGACAAGTGGTGACAAAAAAGAATTAACACTAACCAGCGCCAAACCCGGAATGGTCACCACTTGTCCTTTTTGCTCATATCCTTTTTGGTTCTGGGTCACCCCTGGAAGAAAGAAAAGCAATACCGTTACGCAATTTAAAAATACAGAAAAAGCATAAGCACTAAATTGCGCACAACCGCACCAAAAATGCGATTCACATTGAAATACGTTAGATTCTAATAAGTGCGATAAATCGGCTGAACAGAAGGACCTATCTGCAGAGAGCATTACTGTCACCAGAAATATGGGCCTAACAAGGAACGATATGCGCCCCCCGCTTCGGCATTAGGTGAAGGGCAGGGGAGGGCTGGGGGGGACCTTCTGCTTGTTTGAAATTATTGGCCATAAAATCCAGACATGGAAGTAATTAATGTGCTTTGCAAATTAGTCAGGAAAAATCAAACGAGGCCATAAACTGGGGGGCGCAGCCGGCCGGGGGGGTAGCTGGGGAGGTGAGGAGGCCGACCTACCTGCTTAGACAAAATAAGTTTTATGAGGAAACTAATGAGGGTGAGTCTGGGGCCTGCAAAGCTTGCGCAGCGGGGGCAGGGATCAATGATCGCCACGGCAGACACTCTCCTGCCAGACGCAACCCCCACATACTCATTACATGCTGCAAACTAGCTGCCCCTCGTCTGGAGCGCAGGCCTATTATCACCAGACAATGCCAGCTACAGATAATAATACAGCTTTCAGAAATAAGCCGACTAACACACATAAAGAAGCAATTTACACATTTTATAGCTGCCGACATTCCAAATGGGAAAAAACAAACGATGACGAAATTGAATAAGGGGAATTCTAAGAGCAGTGGAGTACCTAGGGCATTTGACACACGGTGCTGGGTATTAAAAGCCCCTGCCCCCCATAGATGCCCCCAGTATAGTTGCCCCAGTATATGTAATAAAGTAGCGGCCAGAATAGGAAGCGAGTATAGTTGCCCCAGCATAGGTAGCTAGTATAGTTGCCCCACTATAGGTAGTATAGTTGCTCCAGTATAGGTAGCTAGTATAGTTGCCCCAGCATAGGTAGCTAGTATAGTTGCCCCAGCATAGGTAGCTAGTATAGTTTGCCCCACTATAGGTAGTATAGTTGCTCCAGTATAGGTAGCGAGTATAGTTGCCCCAGCATAGGTAGCTAGTATAGTTGCCCCACTATAGGTAGTATAGTTGCTCCAGTATAGGTAGCGAGTATAGTTGCCCCAGCATAGGTAGTATAGTTGCTCCAGTATAGGTAGCGAGTATAGTTGCCCCAGCATAGGTAGCTAGTATAGTTGCCCCACTATAGGTAGTATAGTTGCTCCAGTATAGGTAGCGAGTATAGTTGCCCCAGCATAGGTAGCTAGTATAGTTGCCCCACTATAGGTAGTATAGTTGCCCCAGTATAGGTAGTATAGTTGCCCCAGTATAGGTAGTATAGTTGCCCCAGTATAGGTAGTATAGTTGCCCCACTATAGGTAGTATAGTTGCTCCAGTATAGGTAGCGAGTATAGTTGCTCCAGTATAGGTAGTATAGTTGCTCCAGTATAGGTAGCGAGTATAGTTGCTCCAGTATAGGTAGCTAGTATAGTTGCCCCCCAAAAAAGGAAAGGAGCGAGTGTGGCATGCTAATCGCGCTACGGCGGGTAATGCCAGGTATAGGAGCCCCCAGTATAGGTAATATAGTTGCCCCAGTATAGGTAGTATAGTTGCTCCAGTATAGGTAGTATAGTTGCCCCAGTATAGGTAGCTAGTATAGTTGCCCCCCAAAAAAGGAAAGGAGCGAGTCCGGCATGCTAATCGCGCTACGGCGGGTAATGCCAGGTATAGGAGCCCCCAGTATAGGTAATATAGTTGCCCCAGTATAGGTAGTATAGTTGCTCCAGTATAGGTAGTATAGTTGCCCCAGTATAGGTAGTATAGTTGCCCCAGTATAGGTAGTATAGTTGCCCCAGTATAGGTAGTATAGTTGCCCCAGTATAGGTAGTATAGTTGCCCCAGTATAGGTAGTATAGTTGCCCCAGTATAGGTAGTATAGTTGCCCCAGTATAGGTAGCTAGTATAGTTGCCCCCCAAAAAAGGAAAGGAGCGAGTCCGGCATGCTAATCGCGCTACGGCGGGTAATGCCAGGTATAGGAGCCCCCAGTATAGGTAATATAGTTGCCCCAGTATAGGTAGTATAGTTGCTCCAGTATAGGTAGTATAGTTGCCCCAGTATAGGTAGTATAGTTGCCCCAGTATAGGTAGTATAGTTGCCCCAGTATAGGTAGTATAGTTGCCCCAGTATAGGTAGTATAGTTGCCCCAGTATAGGTAGTATAGTTGCCCCAGTATAGGTAGTATAGTTGCCCCAGTATAGGTAGTATAGTTGCCCCAGTATAGGTAGCTAGTATAGTTGCCCCCCAAAAAAGGAAAGGAGCGAGTCCGGCATGCTAATCGCGCTACGGCGGGTAATGCCAGGTATAGGAGCCCCCAGTATAGGTAATATAGTTGCCCCAGTATAGGTAGTATAGTTGCTCCAGTATAGGTAGTATAGTTGCCCCAGTATAGGTAGTATAGTTGCCCCAGTATAGGTAGTATAGTTGCCCCAGTATAGGTAGTATAGTTGCCCCAGTATAGGTAGTATAGTTGCCCCAGTATAGGTAGTATAGTTGCCCCAGTATAGGTAGTATAGTTGCCCCAGTATAGGTAGCGAGTATAGTTGCTCCAGTATAGGTAGCTAGTATAGTTGCCCCCCAAAAAAGGAAAGGAGCGAGTCCGGCATGCTAATCGCGCTACGGCGGGTAATGCCAGGTATAGGAGCCCCCAGTATAGGTAATATAGTTGCCCCAGTATAGGTAGTATAGTTGCCCCGGTATAGGTAGCTAGTATAGTTGCCCCACTATAGGTAGTATAGTTGCACCAGTATAGGTAGCTAGTATAGTTGCCCCCCAAAAAAGGAAAGGAGCAAGTGCGGCATGCTAATCGCGCCACGGCGGGTAATGCCAGGTATAGTAGCCCCCAGTATAGGTAATATAGTTGCCCCAGTATAGGTAGTATAGTTGCCCCGGTATAGGTAGCTAGTATAGTTGCCCCACTATAGGTAGTATAGTTGCTCCAGTATAAGTAGCTAGTATAGTTGCCCCCCAAAAAAGGAAAGGAGCGAGTGCGGCATGCTAATCGCGCCACGGCGGGTAATGCCAGGTATAGGAGCCCCAAGTATAGGTAATATAGTTGCCCCAGTATAGGTAGCTAGTATAGTTGCCCCAGTATAGGTAGTATAGTTGCCCCAGTATAGGTAGCTAGTATAGTTGCCCCAGTATAGGTAGTATAGTTGCTCCAGTATAGGTAGTATAGTTGCCCCACTATAGGTAGTATAGTTGCACCAGTATAGGTAGCTAGTATAGTTGCCCCCCAAAAAAGGAAAGGAGCGAGTGCGGCATGCTAATCGCGCCACGGCGGGTAATGCCAGGTATAGGAGCCCCCAGTATAGGTAATATAGTTGCCCCAGTATAGGTAGCATAGTTGCCCCCAGTATAGTTGCCCCAGTATATGTAATAAAGTTGTGCCCAGAATAGGAAGCTAGTATAGTTGCCCCCAGTATAGGTAGCGAGTATAGTTGCCCCAGCATAGGTAGCTAGTATAGTTGCCCCAGCATAGGTAGCTAGTATAGTTGCCCCACTATAGGTAGTATAGTTGCTCCAGTATAAGTAGCTAGTATAGTTGCCCCCCAAAAAAGGAAAGGAGCGAGTCCGGCATGCTAATCGCGCCACGGCGGGTAATGCCAGGTATAGTAGCCCCCAGTATAGGTAATATAGTTGCCCCAGTATAGGTAGTATAGTTGCCCCAGTATAGGTAGCGAGTATAGTTGCTCCAGTATAGGTAGCTATATATAGTTGCCCGGTATAGGTAGCTAGTATAGTTGCCCCACTATAGGTAGTATAGTTGCTCCAGTATAAGTAGCTAGTATAGTTGCCCCCCAAAAAAGGAAAGGAGCGAGTCCGGCATGCTAATCGCGCCACGGCGGGTAATGCCAGGTATAGTAGCCCCCAGTATAGGTAATATAGTTGCCCCAGTATAGCTAGTATAGTTGCCCCACTATAGGTAGTATAGTTGCTCCAGTATAGGTAGCTAGTATAGTTGCCCCCCAAAAAAGGAAAGGAGCGAGTGCGGCATGCTAATCGCGCCACGGCGGGTAATGCCAGGTATAGGAGCCCCAAGTATAGGTAATATAGTTGCCCCAAGTATAGGTAGCATAGTTGCCCCCAGTATAGTTGCCCCAGTATATGTAATAAAGTTGTGCCCAGAATAGGAAGCTAGTATAGTTGCCCCCAGTATAGGTAGCGAGTATAGTTGCCCCAGTATAGGTAGCGAGTATAGTTGCCCCAGCATAGGTAGCTAGTATAGTTGCCCCACTATAGGTAGTATAGTTGCTCCAGTATAAGTAGCTAGTATAGTTGCCCCCCAAAAAAGGAAAGGAGCGAGTGCGGCATGCTAATCGCGCCACGGCGGGTAATGCCAGGTATAGGAGCCCCCAGTATAGGTAGTATAGTTGCCCCAGTATAGGTAGTATAGTTGCCCCGGTATAGGTAGCTAGTATAGTTGCCCCACTATAGGTAGTATAGTTGCTCCAGTATAGGTAGCGAGTATAGTTGCCCCAGTATAGGTAGCTAGTATAGTTGCCCCCCAAAAAAGGAAAGGAGCGAGTCCGGCATGCTAAGCGCGCCACAGCGGGTAATGCCAGGTATAGGAGCCCCAAGTATAGGTAATATAGTTGCCCCAGTATAGGTAGCATAGTTGCCCCCAGTATAGTTGCCCCAGTATATGTAATAAAGTTGTGCCCAGAATAGGAAGCTAGTATAGTTGCCCCCAGTATAGGTAGTATAGTTGCCCCGGTATAGGTAGCGAGTATAGCTGCCCCAGCATAGGTTGCTAGTATAGTTGCCCCAGTATAGGTAGTATAGTTGCCCCAGTATAGGTAGTATAGTTGCCCCAGTATGGAAAGCTTGAAAAGAGGGGCAGCAGCGGGACAGCAGCGGGGAGAGGGGGCCAGACCCCCCCTTCCTCACCTGGTTCCCTTCCTTCCGCCTCCAGATATGCCCCCTCCAGATATGTGTCAGGCAGGCGCGGCAGGCAGGGAATGACTCACCTGACTCCTGCGCTCCAGGCAATAAAGCGCTGCATCAATAGAGTTCCGCTAAGAAGCACAGTGAGCGGCATTGAAGGCGGAGACCTGTGGCACGTGACGGTGACGCTGCGCTCCAGCGCCTGGAATGCAGGAGTTAGGTAAGTCATTCCCCGCCCCTGCGCCTGCCTGCCACATACTGTATCTGGAGGGGGATAGTGCGGAAGGAGAGGATCCAGGTGAGGGATTGTGGGGTCTGCCCCTCCCCCCCTCCGCCTGTGTCCCCACTGCCCCTCCTTCTTGTGCTGCTTCCCCTTCTGCTCATGGCTTCTGTGGGAGGCCTTTTTGACACCCTCCTCCCTGTCTGTCACCCTGAGCGCCACGCCCCCTGGCGCCCAATGGACAGAACGCCCTTATCTAAGAGCACTAAAGATGGTCAGTGAATAGAAGCAATATGGAAGGAATTCTTAGGAGAACTCTTGGAGAACAATGTGATCAGTTTGATCAGCTGGTAGATTTGTAAGGTTTTGATTTGCTATGATGACCTGCTGGTTTAACGCATGGTCATGACCAGCCAATCAGAGCCTCACAAATGTATCAGCTGATCAAACTGATCACATGCTTCTCAATGAGTTCTTCTAAGCATTGCCATCCCCAATAAACAATGTATAGACGCAAAGTGGTGGGCAGAATACCTGTTTCATGGGCCAAATGTGCTTGTCACTGCAGGAAAGTCTGTTTTCTCTCCTTTCTGAATACAGCTGTTGACAGGTGTGAGCGTGTTACTCACTAGGTAGGGAGGGGATCCGAAAACAGAACAACAAAAGAATTACAAGATTTGTTTGCAAGCTTTCTTTCATGACACCTTATGTAACATGATTGATTTGGCTTCATGATCTTCAGAAACCTGCTGGATTTCATGTATGGTTGCACTAACTCACTGGCTCCAGCCTGCTGATCACCTGACACCTAACGGATAAACAGTAACCAGCACAACTGTCATCTTCGTGTTTACTATTTACCTGCATTAGTGTTTTACTTCAGCTAACATCTGGAAATAGGGCCTGAAGAAGGGGACTAGATCCCATAAAGCTTGCATCATTTAACTCTATCAGTTAGCCATTAAAAGGTATTATTTTTTACAAAACGTTGTTTTTTCTACCTATATAATTTGTTTGGCTAACACGGTACAGAACCTTTTTTGCTTGTTTCTTCTTCAGGCATGTTACAGAACTGGATCAGAACCGTACGGTATGGATCAGAACCATTGGTACAGTTCTGACCCAGTTCTGCAACATGCTTGAAGAAGAAACTTAAAGAGAATCTGTATTGTTAAAATCGCACAAAAGTAAACATACCAGTGCGTTAGGGGACATCTCCTATTACCCTCTGTCACAATTTCGCCGCTCCCCGCCGCATTAAAAGTGGTTAAAAACAGCTTTAAAAAGTTTGTTTATAAACAAACAAAATGGCCACCAAAACAGGAAGTAGGTTGATGTACAGTATGTCCACACATAGAAAAATACATCCATACACAAGCAGGCTGTATACAGCCTTCCTTTTGAATCTCAAGAGATCATTTGTGTGTTTCTTTCCCCCCTGAGGGGGGAGTTCATAGCAGAACCACAACACTGAAGAACTTGGCAGCCTTTCAGACACAGGCTGACAAGTCTGACAAGGGAAAGATACATTGATTTATTACAGAGACTGTGATAGTACAAAGTGTTGCAGTAAGCCAGAACACATTAGAATAGCTTTTGGAACTTGTAGGATGATAAAAAACAGGATGCAATTTTTGTTACGGAGTCTCTTTAACTCTTCAAAAGCTTGGAAAGAAATCTTGTACACTTAGGCCCGGTTCACATCTGCGTTTTGAGCCAAAAGGAACCGGTGAGCGGATCCGGTCTCCGCTTCACCGGATCCGGATAGCTCAGTCCGTGGCCCTGTTCACATTAGTGAAAACGGATCTGATCAATGATTGATTGGATCCGTTTTCACTCGGCAATACATACCTTCTCTTCTGCAGCAGCCGGCGGTAGAGGCTTCCTCTTCTTCCGCTGTGACTACACAGCGTGTCATGTGACTATTCACATGACGCGGAAGAGGACGGGAGCCTCTACCGCCGGCTGCCTATGAAGATTAGGTATGTATAAAGCCTCCCTCACCCGCCCGGCTGCTGCACCCTCCTCTCACCCTCCTGTCGCTAGATTTGCATCAGCACATGCCCCCATCCCCCGTGGAACGGTCAGTTTCTTCACTAGTGTGAAGAAACGTTCCATTTCCCATTGCCCCCAATGTTGCTGCGTTTTTGTCCGGATCCGTTCTGCTAAGCAGAACGGTCCAGAAAATTAGGGCCTGCAGCAATTTTTAGGTCCGGGGACCGGAACGTACGGAACGTATCCGTACCAACGGACGCACGTGAATGGATCCATAGGTTAACATTGGATCCATTCACATCCGTTCCGTTTGTACAGTATACGTTTCGGTTACATTCCGGAAAATAACGCTAATGTGAACCGGGCCTTAGTCATTAAAGGAAATGTCCGAGCTGGATAAAAAAAAATGACATCCACTTACCCGGGATTTCCTCCAGCCCCTGGCAGCCTGTCTGTCCCTCGCTGCAGCTCTGCTCCCAGCCAGTGGCCCGGGGTCCCCTCTGCTCACAACGGTGACCTCCCCAGGTCGGGATCTTCTGCGCCTGTGCGAGATTCATTGTCAGTCACATCCACGTGGTCTGGAGTACGTTGCGCAGGCTCAGTAATTTTGCGCAATACACATCAGACCACGTGGACGTGACTGACATCAGCTCTCATGCAGGCGCATAAGATTCCAACCTGGGGAGGTCACCATTGCGAGCAGAGGGCCACCAGCTGAGAGCGGAGCTGTGGTGAGGGACATGTCGGCTGCCAGGGGCTGGAGGAAGTCCCGGGTAAGTAGATGTCATTTTTTTATCCAGCTCAGACATTTCCTTTAAATGTATTACCTAAAAAACTTTTGTTGCTATGTGTTCGGATTCTCTCCATGACTAACACCAGACCACACGCAACTAAGTAGGGAGAACAATGCCTACCAGACTAAATTTCATAATGCCCTGTAATTTCGGCAAAAGGACCTGGCCATGGACTTGAGCTACAATTCCCAGTTCAGTTTTGTTGTATCTTGCAGTAAGAAAGCAGAGTAGATTTTATAAGCTTTACTCCAAGATGTCAGCCACAGAACACATGCTTCTGTACCATCCTCTCAACCCAGCAAGAACAAAGACACAGGAAATAACATACACACCATAGACTCCTAGCCTGTCAGCATCAACAGTGACACCTACAGGTCAGAGGTATGAACACCACAAGTTTGGGTATCAGCTTGTGTCTTTGGGTAGGAACACACTAGGCAGAATTGCATATGCATTTTCCAATATGTGCTATGGGCAGGGCCGGATTTGTACTCTTTACCGCCCTAGGTCACTGTCACCAGCTGCCCCCCTTCAATAGGTAGCGAGATGACCCCTCCCCTTCCTTCTAGTGTAGGTAGCCTGATTCCCCCCCCCCCCCCCAGTATATGTAGCAAGATGACTCCTCCGCCCTTTACCTCTAGTATAGGTAGCCAGATGACTCCTCCCCCCTTTCCCTCTAGTATATGTAGCCAGATGACTCCTCCCCCCTTTCCCTCTAGTATATGTAGCCAGATGACTCCTCCCCCCTTTCCCTCTAGTATATGTAGCCAGATGACTCCTCCCACCTTTCCCTCTAGTATAGGTAGCCAGATGACTCCTCCCCCTTTCCCTCTAGTATATGTAGCCAGATGACTACTCCCCCATTCCCTCTAGTATATGTAGCCAGATGACTCCTCCCCCCTTTCCCTCTAGTATAGGTAGCCTGACGACCCCCTCAGTAAAGGTAGCCAGATGACTCCTACCCCTTCCCCTCCAGTATAGGTAGCCAAATGACCCCTCCCCTTCCCTCTAGTATATGTAGCCAGATGACCCCTCCCTCTTTCCCTCCAGTATAGGTAGCCAGATGACTCCCTTAATCCCTCCCCCCCCCCTCACCTTTCAGTATAGGTATCCAGCTCGCCTTCACACCGCAGCAGCCATCAGTGTCACTCATTTCTCCGCTCGTCTCCAGTGCAGAAGTTTCCTCTTCCCCTCTGTCTCCAATGCTGCCCAAGTCGATAGCCACAATGCAAACGTGCACAGAGAGCAAGGTGGCCGCTGCACAGGTGGCTAGCAGCAGAATACCGCAGTCAGGTTCTCGCCTTATCTCCCTGCATTGCAGCATTTGCAAGCTTGCAAATGCTGCACCAGTTTAGCCTGCTGCTTTGTGCCCTTCCTCCTGTGGTGCCCTAGGCCATGGCCAGGTGGCCTAGGTCTAAATCCGGCCCTGGCTATGGTGGAAACTCATGAGATTCTTCCTAGTGTTTTCCTACCCTTTCAGACAAGCAATGGGCACAAGTTCCACTGGTAAAACAGTTTATGAAAGCGGCATTGAGAGTCAAACCACCAGTACGACCCTTATTCCCTAAATGGAACCTGCCACCAGGCCCAGATTTATCTCACAGGAGCCTATAGGCACAGATGTCCTGGCACCCTTAGGGCCCGTTTCCACTAATGCGGTGCGATTCCGTTGCGGAAAATGCAAAAACGAATTTGAATGCGGATGCAAATTCGTATGCAAATTTTAACACGAAAATGCATTAAAATTCGCATCTCTTTGTAAGTATGAGAATTTAACCATGTCAGTGCCTGTGTGCTTTTACATTGATTTTAAGCGAAACCATACGCGAATTCACATGGAAAATTCGCATAACGAAAACACATGCGAATTTCCTAATAAATACATTACTGGCGAATCGCACACTAGCCCTGCAGTGTGCGAATTCTGACGGCTCTGCTGTGCAGATTTTTTTTGCACTGTCCACCGCACTGAATTTCTGACAAGTGGAAACAGGCCCATTGATTTATATTAGTTATGCGAATCTGCATGCAGAAATGCATGCAGATTTGCTCTAGTGGAAATGGGCCCTCAGACTCCGCCCTCCATGAACCTACAAACCTCCATCGAACTGCACTGCAAGTGAGCTGGCTGTCCCAGCTGTCACTTCTCCCTTCCCTTGCATGTCATAGTTAGCTAGAGGTGCCCCTTAGTATAAGGTAGATAGAAGTATCCTCAGTATTAAGTAGCTAGAGGTGCCCCTGGCTGAGGGGAGAATGCTCGGGACTGCCTAGGGAAGGAGGGAGGCACTCGGAGAGGGGAGTTAGCCGCCTTTCCATCATCAGGCGCCTGTAGGCACGTGCCTACAGTGCCTTATAGTAAATCCGGCCATGTCTGCCACTCATTCTAAAATACTCCAGCACTACTCCCTGTGCTCCAGCAGAACCTCGCTAAGTCATTAACTTTTCTTTGAAGAAATACATGGGTGCCTGGGGTTAAGGGACTATTTTGATGCCCCATAGGAGCTTATTCTACTAATATAATAAATGGGAAAGTTCGGATGTTTGGATATTTGGATGTTTGGATGTTTGTTACTCGATCACGCAAAA
Source organism: Hyperolius riggenbachi (assembly GCF_040937935.1). Taxonomy (NCBI): domain Eukaryota; kingdom Metazoa; phylum Chordata; class Amphibia; order Anura; family Hyperoliidae; genus Hyperolius; species Hyperolius riggenbachi. The sequence goes on from NC_090646.1 coordinate 53,951,962, forward strand.
ATGGCTGAACGGATTTGAATGAAATTTGGCACACACATAGTACATTACCTGGAATAACATATAGGATACTTTTTATTCCCATAACTAAAAAGGGGGCGGCGACAAATACAAATTTCACTGGAAAATGTAAACTGCAGCCATTCTTACACTGTTAATGGTAGGGTTCTCAAACTTTGCACAGTTGGTCACTGGGTGACTGGGAATAATATTCAGAAAAGTGGGTGGAGCCTATAAAAAACAATCAAAAATTACCTATTGATTTTTCAGGGGAATATGTAATTGCTGCCAGTCTTGCACTGTTAATGGCACAAGCCTCAAACCTGGTACAGTTGGCCTTTTTGGTGACTGGGGCTCAAATTCAGAAAAGGAGGTGGAGCCACAGCCAATCAGATTTATTTCATTTCAATGCAAATCATTGATGCCAAAGACCGCAAAGCTCACAAACCAGGTCATTGAGTAATTGAGTAAGTAGGATTAGAAAAAGTGGGCAGAGCCAACACTCGCCAAATACAGTACATACCCGGGCAACGCCGGGAGACCAGCTAGTGCAAAATATAGGCTTTTGGGCGCCAACAGCAAAAATCTGGGTGCCCGATAAATAGCAGGTGCCAGGATTGTCCAATCAAAATTTTTCATTTTGAGAATCATTAGTCTGAAAATGATGGTTCTGAAATTAGTTTTGAGAATTATCATTCTGTAAATTATCATAAATTACAAAAGTTCGTCAGCATTATGTGAGTGACTGACGGACTCAGATTACAGTGCTTTATATGGGATATTAAAGGGCCATCTCCCCAAAAAAAAGACACAGCAAGGCTGCTATATACTTGTTATATCTACTGTGGGATCGCTGAAAATTAAATGATTCGTGGTACTTTAAGACCTTTTAATGGCTAACTGATAAAGTTAAATAATGCAAGCTTTCTGGGATCTAGTCCCCTTCTTCAGGCATATTTCCAGATGTAAGCTGAAGTAAAACACTGATGCAGGTAAATAGTAGATGGCAGTTGTGCCGGTTACTGTTTAGCAGTTACATGTCAGTTGATCAGCAGGCTGGAGCCAGTGAGTTGAGCTTGCATGAACTTGCTGGCTCCAGCCTGCTGATCACATGACATCTAACTGCTAAACAGTAACCAGCACATCTGCCATCTTCGTGTTTACTATTTATCTGCATCAGTGTTTTACTTCAGCTCACATCTGGAAATATGCCTGAAGAAGGGGACTAGATCCCAGAAAGCTTTTAATCATTTAACTTTATCAGTTAGCCATTAAAAGGTATTACTTTTACAAGACTTTGTTTTTTTTCTACCTACACAGTAGCTGCCCATGTAATGTATTTTACTGGCACTGCACTTTATTTACGTTCATATGTGAGTTTGCAGATGCGATTTGTCTACATATTTTCAGATCTGCTTTTTTATTTCATGTGTGCTTCGTGTCTCAATGCAAGTCAGAGGGGATGTAGAAAAGTCATGCTTTTCACAAAAACCAATTTCATGTGATTTTGAAGTTGATTAGATTAGATATTTTTCCTGAAAATTAATTTCATCGGTATTCACAGAAAAATCGCAATGCAACTTTCACATACATGCGCATATAAGAATCACAAATCCACTCACAAATGATTATTCAGGAAAGAATGCCAAAATCGCGCATGTTGAAAATCACATGCACTAAACGCAATGATAAGTGTGAGCCCTCACTTGAAGAGGAACTCCAGTGAAAATAATGTGATAAAAAAGTGCTTCGTTTTTACAATAATTATGCATAAATTATTTAGTCAGTGTTTGCCCATTGTAAAATCTTTTAAATCCCTGATTTACATTCTGACATTTATTACATGGTGACATTTTTACTGTTGGCAGGTGATGTAGCTGCTGCATGGTTTTTGGCAGTTGGAAACAGCTGTAAACAGCTATTTCCCACAATGCAGCAAGGTTCACAGACAGGAAACTGCCAGGAGTACCACGGTCCTCAGAGTTTCTTGTGGGAGGGGTTTCACCACAATATCAGTCATACATCGCCCCCTGATGACCTGGTTTGTTAAAAAGGAATAGATTTCTCATGTAAAAGGGGGTATCAGCTACTGATTGGGATAAAGTTCAATTCTTGGTCGAAGTTTCTCTTTAAAGCGGAACTTTAAAGAGAACCTGAAGCGAGTAAAATTATTTAAAATAAACAGCTAGCTGCAAATGAATATTACATACTAACCTCACCATCAGTTCCTCTCAGAAGCTCACCAATTTCTTCTTACAGTGATCCCTTCCAGTTCTGACAATATTTTGTCAGAACTGAAATATACCAGTTGGTGTCAGTTACAACTCAAGTGGGCAATATTACAGTTTAACAGTATGCTGACCTGGAAGATGTTAGGGGTAATGGCTATTTTTAAAATGTTTTCAGTAATAATAACCCCTGGTCCACTTCCCTAACATTTCTTATTTAAGCACACACATCACAACTAAGAAATTGTTTGAATATTTATTATGCTCATCTGATCACATACCAATACGTGCCTTTCTGTTCCTAACAGTGTACTCCTACCTCCATTGCCTGATGAAGCGGGTATAGACCTGCGAAACGCGTTGTATAAAAATCCTGGAGTGTACCAATAAATTTACTGTTTTTTCTACTACACTTTTTTGTGTGTGCTTGAGGGAGGTAAGTCCACCACTGCCTCCTAAGCATTTTTAAATATTTTAAATATTGCTTTTATCCTTTTGGCGCCTCTGTTCAGTTTATAACATAGTATATATCCACCCTTGGTGGAGGGGGATACCCCTTTCTTCTCACGTCTACAGAGAGCGACTTCTTAATCCTGAGTGGGGACAGGCTAATCTCCTCACCTGCTTATACAGTGGTTGCCTGGAGGTAACCCTGGTTTGTGAGTATATACAGGATCTTCTAAAAAAAATAGCATATTGTGATAAAGTTCATTATTTTCTGTAATGTACTGATAAACTTAAGACTTTCATATATTTTAGATTCATTACACACAACTGAAGTAGTTCAAAGCATTTTATTGTTTTAATTTTGATGATTTTGGCATACAGCTCATGAAAACCCAAAATTCCTATCTCAAAAAATTAGCATATCATGCAAAGGTTCTCTAAACGAGCTATTAACCTAATCAGCTGAATCAACTAATTAACTCTAAACACCTTCAAAAGATTCCTGAGGCTTTTAAAAACTCCCAGCCTGGTTCATTACTCAAAACCGCAATCATGGGTAAGACTGTCGACCTGACTGCTGTCCAGAAGGCCATCATTGACACCCTCAAGCAAGAGGGTAAGACACACAAAGAAATTTCTGAATGAATAGGCTGTTCTCAGAGTGCTGTATCAAGGCACCTCAGTGGGAAGTCTGTGGGAAGGAAAAAGTGTGGCAGAAAACGCTGCACAACAACAGGTGACCGGACTCTGAGGAAGATTGTAGAGATGGACCGATTCCAGACCTTGGGAGACCTGTGGAAGCAGTGGACTGAATCTGGAGTAGAAACATCCAGAGCCACCATGTACAGGCGTGTGCAGGAAATGGGCTACAGGTGCCGCATTCCCCAGGTCAAGCCACTTTTGAACCAGAAACAGCGGCAGAAACGCCTGACCTGTACTTGACACTGGACTTCAGGCATTTTGGCATTTCCCACTCCCCAGTCTTCCTCCAGACTCTGGCACCTTGATTTCCGAATGACGTGCAAATGTTGCTTTCATCTGAAAAAAATACTTTGGACCACTGAGCAACAGTCCAGTGCTGCTTCTCTGTAGCCCAGGTCAGGCGCTTCTGCCGCTGTTTCTGGTTCAAAAGTGGCTTGACCTTGGGAATGTGGCACCTGTAGCCCATTTCCTGCACACACCTGTATACGGTGGCTCTGGATGTTTCTACTCCAGACTCAGTCCACTGCTTCCGCAGGTCCCCCCAAGGTCTGGAATCGGTCCTTCTCCACAATCTTCCTCAGGATCCGGTCACCTCTTCTAGTTGTGCAGCATTTTCTGCCACACTTTTTCCTTCCCACAGACTTCCCACTGAGGTGCCTTGATACAGCACTATGGGAACAGCCTATTCGTTCAGAAATTTCTTTCTGTGTCATACCCTCTTGCTTGAGAGTGTCAATGATGGCCTTCTGGACAGCAGTCAGGTCGGCAGTCTTACCCATGATTGCGGTTTTGAGTAATGAACCAGGCTGGGAGTTTTAAAAGCCTCAGGAATCTTTTGCAGGTGTTTAGAGTTAATTAGTTGATTCAGATGATTAGGTTAATAGCTCGTTTAGTGAACCTTTTCGTGATATGCTCATTTTTTGAGATAGGAATTTTAGGTTTTCATGAGCTGAATGCCAAAATCATCAATATTAAAACAATAAAAGGCTTTGACCTACTTCACTTATGTGTAATGGATCTAAAATATATGAAAGTCTAATGCTTATCAGTACATTACAAAAAATAATGAACTTTATCACAATATGCTAATTTTTTGAGAAGATCCTGTATATCTTACTCCTTTTCATTATACCAATTGTCTTGACTTACTACACTATATTGGGCTCTCGGTTCTCCTTTTTATATTTTTAAAATGGTGGACGTACAATTCCATTGGTCACAGTGGACAAATGGGACGCAGGAGAGGAGAAAGAGATTGAGGAGTAGCCTACACAGGAGGTAAGTATGACCTCTGTATGGTTATTTTGACTTTATTTTCAGTTCAGGTTCTCTTTAACCCCGAATTGAACTTCATCCTAGTCAGTAGCTGATATCCACATTCCCATGAGAACTCTTTACCGTTTCCTTAATACTTCACCAGGATGGTCTGTGTGACTGTTCTTGTAGTGAAACCCCTCCCACAGTGTGATGTCAGGGCCATGGCCACAACACTTTCCTATCTGTGAACCACATTGCATTGTGAGAAATAAGGCTGTTGCCAACTGCCAAGCCAGCACAATCTCCTTCTGTGCATTCATATATGTATATTAAAAACAACATTTTAGCCTGTTAGGCTGTTAGTGGGTGTGTTTGAAGAAAAAGGCAGTTGATGTTGTCCGATTTTAAATTATTATTTGTTTTAATGTCTGCCAGCAGTAAAGATGATTACCCGCAGGATTACGGTCGATCAAACAACATGAACAAATTACACAGTGCATATCAATCATTTCTCGATCTATTTTTTAACTTTTCACGTTACTATATATTGATTCATTTTTGCCCCTCTTTTGGTACAGTTCTTCTTTAAAGTGCCCTCTAAAGTTACTAAGGGAAAATTATAGCCCCGATTTTAAGATCCAGCCCTTCTTCAGTCCAAAAATAGAGAAGTCCATGAAAAAGTCAAGTGGTGGGCAAAAGTTTTTTCTTCAATCTAATTCCAGCTCTCTATCCAATACCTCAATGCCTAAAAGCCTTCACAGAAGGCAAGACAATAAAACACAGTTTATGAACGTTGTATTTTTCTCAGTTTTCCCCATCTACCTAAGAAGATATTTATATTTTACTGAAATTGCAAAAAAAAAATGTATAATAATAATAATGGGATTTTGCTTTGAAACCTGACGTGATCTGAGCTTTCCGATCATATAAAAATAACGCATAACATCGGGGGCTGGATTTGTACTTTAATTTTACAGCATGCTTTAAATCTCCTAAATATATAGAATACATAATCCCGTAGCGTGTGATCAATAAGACGTTTCATAAACAGGACAGTAAAAAAAAAGAACAATTCTCCAAGAACAAAAATAAGTGCACTCTAAGGTCTATTAAAGAAGTATTATATTTTACAAGCGTTTCTCCATTTGTTGCATTTCTTTTTTTTCCTACAGAACCTTTCGCAGCTGTGCGATGAAACAATATATATATATTTCACGTACGGCATTGTTCCACGTCTGGAAAATCGCGTACACAGTAAAAACAGCTTTTCACAATAGATGGTGAAGTTCCTTGCTTAGAGTTAAAAAGAAAAAAAAGTTCAAAAAAGAAAAAAAAAATCAGAGCTTTTAACACACCAGTAACAAATACAGTGGAGCTTCTTGTAAAATCTATTTTTAAAGAAAAAAAATTATGTGAGAGTGAAGAAAATCCAGAGAAAACCGTGGCCAATATCTGTCGGATTTTTACGGTTCCACCTCAGAGAGTGTGCCCAAAGTTGGGTTGCTCTGCACCATAACACCCATGCTGCCGTCACTGATAGTTTTCCACATAAACTTTCCTTTGGATGGCAGGATAAGTGGAAACCTCTCCGTCTTCTGATGGAACAGACAAGGGGCTGCTGAGGAAAACAGGTTCGGGAGTAAACCTGAGGAGTCTGAGCTCTCCCACTGGTCATTTAAAAGGGTGATTGAATCTTAGAGAGAATTAATGTCAGCTAATAAAATTGGCTACGACCTGGCAAGGTCTACCGATTAGGCAGGAAAAATTTAGGTTTGGCATTCGAGGTTCGAGTGGTGCTTTGGGCGTTTCATGCTGGACCCTTGGCCTAAGTAATCCTTGGGGTGGCATAGCTATTTTTAACAAAAGAAAAATTATTTTCAAAATGGCAGCCATCCAAATTTCCATGATGAATAGTCTGGTCTTGTGTTTCTCTGGCGGGGATGGATGGCTCGTGAAAGACGTTTTTAAGTTACTGGCTTGATCTTTCTGCGTCAAAACATAATTTGATCTTTTAATAGAACTTTCAGGAGGACGTGAAATATAATCTGAGAGGAGCAGAAGTTACGATAGTTGGGTGGATTTCTGACCAATCCATCCAATGGAGAGAATCTGTTCATTGCTATGGTTGTTTCAGTGAATTTTTATGAAAGTGAACCTGAACCAAGTAAAATGATTTAAGATAATAAACACATGATGTACCTGCAAATAAATATTACATACTTACCTCTAGAGATGGCCCTGCCTCGGAGAACTCACGGAGAAGCATGGGATCAGTTTGATCAGCTGATAGATTTGTAAGGTTCTGATTTGCTGGTCCTGATCATGTGTTAAACCAGGAAGTCATCACTGCAAATCAGAACCTTACAAATCTATCAGCTGATCAAACTGATCACATGCTTCTGCATGAGTTCTCCTAATCAGGGCCATCGCTACTTACCTCACCGCCAGTTCCTCTTAGAAGCTCACTATTTTTTAGGGCCATCTTTCACCATATAAGTTGATGTCCGTTATAACTGAAAACACAACTGATGTGCAAGGTAATGTCCTTGTTTCCCTATGGCTCTAGCGATATTACTGGTTAACAGAGTGCTGACCCGGAAGCTGTTACTGGGTCATCACCATTTTTAAAATGGAAGATGGAGAATTCCATTGATCACAGAGGATAAACAGGGAGATGAGAAAGAGATTGATGAGCATGCGGGAGGTAAGTATGACGTGTGTATGATTATTTTGAGTTTTATTTTTCAGTTAAGGTTTTCTTTAAGATTCAGGTACGCATTGGAAGTTACAGAGTTATAATGTGATCTGATTTACTAAAGGCATCATCAGTGATCTTGCAAAAGTGGCCTAGATGTGTTAAAAATGAGCTGAGCAGGGGAGGTGAGCTATACAGGGGCGTAACAATAGACCCTGCAAGGGATGCAGCCGCAGGGGGGCCCAGAAGCAAGAGGGGGCCCTGTATGGGAACTACACCTCCCAGCATGCATTGAGTGGCTGGCCACATACAGTAACCAGCTGCAATCTCAAAGAGGAACTATAACCAAGTATCAAGCTTCATCCCAATCAGTAGCTGACACCGCCATTCCCACGGGAAATCTTTACCTTTTCTCTAATAGATCAGCAGGGGAGTCTGTATGGCTGATATTGGGGTGAAATACCTCCCACACACCATGGTCCTGACAGTTTGCTGTTTGTGAACAGCTTTGCAATGCTTTGCATTGTAGGAAATAACAGCTTTTTCCAGCTGCCAAGCAAGCAGCATCTCCCTCTGTGCATAGAACTCTCAGTAACGAACATTCCGTACAGATCACCTGGCAGAACTAAAGATGTCACCACCAGTGATACATTTCAGAATGTAAATCAGGGAGAGGAAAGATTTTACAATGGGCAAACACTGACTAAATAATCTATTAATGATTATTGTAAAAAATAAGCAATTTTATTCAAGTTTTTTTCACTACAGGTCCTCTTCTTAGTAAGCCTTCCAACACCCTTCCCAGTCAGCGTGTTCATCAAAGCCTTCTATCACCTGGCTGCCCTGCTGAAAATAAGAAGTCCCATCTTCTTGCTCACATAAAACTGAATAATTGCTAGTATCTTCTGTTTTAAGGAGGCAAATGTATATTTATACTGAAAAACGGATATAACTTGTATCAGTGCACACAAGCTATTTTGGATGTGCACTGATTCCGCCTTATTTTCAAGCTGCAGTTAGCCATGCTTTTCCAGATATGGCAGATAAATCACAATATGCTAACTTGCAGCCATCACTGGGCAAATTGTGCGGTGAAAGCCACACCCGAATCTCCCTTTGCAGAGACTGTGTAGTTCACTTTCTGTTCAGGTGCTCAGTAGTCAGCTCTCTTGCCCAAGGAAGGATACGCTTCCCTTAAGACCCTGTTACAGTTGCTGCATGCCATTCAGTAGCTGTCATGGTGGGACAGCTCATATTTTAAGCTTCCTCCATGCTTAAACCCCACCCAAGATTTGGCTAGGGAAACTAAGGCCTCTGCTTTCTCCTTGCCTTACAGGTCCCAGGAGGACATTTTTTGCTGCCATAGCTTGCTGCTTAAAAACGAGAAGCGTACCACGGCTGCCAGCTCTACATCCAGGCCGGGTGATTACAGGTAACCATAATTATAACAGTTTTCTTTTTTCTGAGGTTCTGTTCAAAGAATGATTTTTCATGGGTGTAGCAATAATATTCTTTACCATGTATTTTGGAGAACCTCAACGTAATATGACTTCTTCACATTTGTTGGCAACTCCCTTCCTCGGCTTGTCACGAACATATTATTCTCTAATAATTCAAGTCGATGCGGCACGTCTAAAAATGTTAAGAAGCGTTACCGTGTTTTCTACGTAGAAGAATTTCAGGGAGTATTATTAATAGTGTATACAATTATTAGTATTATTTTATGCCTAGATCCATGGCTTCCTGCGTGCATAAAGTGCTCGGACTTGTTGACATTTTCCTAGCAGCGCAGGCCAACTCTCGTCAAGTCATGACACATTCAAGAAGCTCTTCCACTCTCGGTTTGGCTCCACGCACCTCATACATCAAGAATCTCAACGCAGTGGAGGATTTGATGTCTCTTAAAATTAACCAAATATTTCTCCATCTCGACAAATTATTTAACCTGAAACCTCACGCCCCAATCCAGATGGTTTGCACATTGCTTGGCTTCGACTCTCTGTGCCATGGACTTTTACACTCTTTTATGAAGCGCCCAAAGAGTTGAATGATGGATTTGGGCACCAGTTGCTTTGTGGTGTAGACTTTGCCCATCATCTCGCTGCGGAAGAAGTCATAGCAAAGATTGTATATCCTGATCATACCTTGCATTGCAGAGAAAACCGCACTGCCTACCTACGCGTCTTACTTCATTCACATTCTTTTCTTGACATCAAAGTTCTTCGACCTACGTCAACTATTTTCACAATTTTTCATGTCAGACCTTCGTCTTTCCAAATTTGACTCTGTAGTTTTCAAGAACTATACCTCCAAAAGTTATTCCAGAATCCGCATAGCTTGAATGTAGACTATGTTTTCTTTTAACCTCCCTGGTGGTATGATTATTTCCGGATTTGAGGATCTTTTCTGAACGTTTCAGACACTTAAACCAGGAAAAAATCATGCTGCCAGAAAGCAAGCATCAGCCCCTGCTCTCACTTGACTCTCTGTACTCCGGGTCGCACTGTAACTCTGTGGTGAGATCGTTGGCAGCGATCTCACCAGAGTGATTCAGAGCCTCAGAGGATAGGAAGGAGAACGGCTACCGATGTCTGGATCACCCGGGAGGTGAGTAAATACACCCTCTGCGCTCCATTCACTTTCATCGAGCCTCCGGCGGCTAGCCCGAGCATAGCTCGGGATTACCGCCAGGGAGGTTAAAAATCGGCTTCATAATTTTTATGAAATGTACCCTCAATTTGTGTCTTTTTCACAATCAGCAATAGGTGAAAAAAGGTGAGCTCCAGTTCCATGAGCAGAATTTGGGACTGAATCTCACCGGTTCCAACCATCAGGGGTGGACTTTTGTCTAACTTGAATTTGTGTCTCAATGGTAGACAGTGAGCTGAGACAACCCCAGAGGAGACTCTCTAGAAAAACAACTCAAAGTTTTTCCTTCACTTCTAATTGATAGTTTCCTTGACCAGGGCCGGTTTTAGACTTTCTGCTGCCTGAAGCAAACTTTGAAGGAGGTGCTGCCCCACCCCTGGAAATGCTGGCACCAGACCGGCCAATCACAGCTGCCCGCTACTCCTTTTGCTAACTGGTGCCAATGGTCTCACAGGCGGGACCATGGCACCATCATTGGGCCAATCACTGCACTCGATCGTGAGCAGTGCCCAATCAGATGTCACTGCAACTGATCGAATGCAGTGATTGACCCAATGCCTAAGCTTCCCCTCTGACTGGCCATGGTGATCTCTTACTGGTGATGGGGTTTTCACCATAGCATGCCATGCATCAATATGAGGTATATATATAGCGACACCTCACCTGCTTATGATGTCATACGGAAACGCGTCAGGTCTCACTGGTCGAATGAGGATGGGGATTTGAGGATGATTGGATGAGGATTTTTTGTTATTTATGCAAAAGAGCTTCTCTGAGCTCTTCAACCCAACATGGGTAGGATACAGTCCTGTTTTCTGAAGCACTTAAACAGCCAAGACACAGTGAGGGACAGCTTGAGATAAGGTTTCACTGCAGGAGAGTTCAAAGGGTCATTATTTCTGCTTTGTTTTATAGCTTAAAAGACAGAGTGTGGTTTCTAAATGACAAATATGACAACATGATGCAATGTTATTAATAAAAAAAACATATAACTGAAAATACAAATTTGAGACTATTGTCTTTGCTACTAATGTTCTATTTATTATCCATACTTCACATGCAATTCATTATATCATAAGTATTTTTTCCTGTTTGCTTTAACGCTAAAGGCTGTTGTAGTGAAATCAGGCTCTGAGAGACTTAACGTCCTCATCATATGATGTCATACCCAGCTCCTGCTACTGGGAGGAAGAAAGAGCTGTCACATAACCGCTAGTTTTTAAAGTGAACTTAAACCACCGAGATTTACTTACCTGGGGCCTCGACCAGCCCCCCGCAGCCGTCCAGTGCCCGCGCCGGTCCTCTAGGAACCTCTGTTATCCTGCGACGGCTAAGTTTCGTTCTTCACCGACTGGGAGTCGGCGGGTCACTGCACCTGCGTGTCCGTCCCCACACATACTTTATCTCGCATTCCGTCCGCAATAGAATCCTGCGCCTGCCCGCCGTCTCCTGCATAGAGTCCTACGCATGCCCGCCGTCTCCTGCATAGAGTCCTGCAAGACTCTATTGCGGACAGGATGCGAGCTAAGTATGTGTGGTGAGGGCCGTGCAAGCGCAGTTGCCCGCCGATTCCCGGTCGGTGAAGAACGACATTTAGCCACGGGGGGAGAACGGATGATCCCAGAGGACCGGCGCGGGCGCAGGACGGCTGTGGGGGGCTGGTCGAAGCCCCAGGAAAGTAAATCTCAATGGTTTAGGTACCCTTTAAGATCAAAACTTAAACGAGTAAAACTTTTTAAAGTATTAGTTACTTATTCAGATATTTAGAGTTGAGGATGTGATGACATTTTTTATTCAGTTCAGATTTCAACTTTCACACTAAAGCCTGATCCACTCCTCCAATTTTGAATGGCCAATAACAGGCCAATTTTACCAGCTCCGTGTTGCATGAGGGTCTACAGATTTTGAATACTATGAACAGGTAAGCTCTCATACTACAAGGTAGTGGTAAAATCGGCCAATCAAAATTGGATGTGTGTACCAAGCTTATGCGAATGCAATAGAGAGAGAAAACAAAAACTTGCCTCATGCATTAATAATCACCAATGCATGCTGGGATTGATGCATTTAACTCTTTCTGGAAGGAGGTATGAACATGTAATATATTATAACACATAATATAAATATAATATGCCAGGAGGGTGGAATTTCCCTGCTTACGTGTGATAGTCTTGTGGAATGAACATCTTTCCTAGCCAGTGGCGTAGGGATCCCCATAGCAGCCATAGTGACTGCTATGGGACCCTTAGCCAAGGGGAGAGGCATGTGAATAGCCATGATGGGGGGGGGGTGCACCAAAATTTTGCAATGGGGCCCTATGAATTAAAAATGATGTCCCTGTCCCTAGTCTTAACATCCCATAGCCAGGTACCCAACTTTAATGAAGCTCCATGTCCAGGGCCAGATTTACCATGAGGCGCTGTAGGCACGTGCCTACAGGCGCCTGATGATGGAAAGGCGACTCACTCCTCTCCCCAAGTGCCTCCCTCCTGCCTTACCAATGCAGAGTCCAGAGTGGAGTGTAAATGAGAGATTAATCACCCGGGACTCAGCATTCCACTGACCAGATCTCCCTTCAGTCAGGGGCACCTCTAGCTACTTAATACTTGGGGGCACCTCTAGCTACGTAATACTGAGGGTACCGCTGGCTACAGAGGATAGCTATGGCTACCTAATACTAAGGGAGACCTGTAGCTACCTATGACAGGCAAGGGAACTAAAGTAGAAGTGACAGCTGGGCCAGTAAGCAGTGACCCAGCACACTTGCAGATCGGCGGGGTTAGTAGGTTCATGGAGGGCGGAGTCTAGGGTGCCAGGACATCTGTGCCTACAGGCTCCTGTGATGTAAATCCAGGCCTGTCTGAAGCCTAAATTATGTGTGTTGGTTAAAACTTCACAACCCCAAATTTGGACAATTTTATTAGTCTTGCAGTTGGTACACTTTCCAAAAAGTTTATCAAAATAGCACACTTAAAGTGAACCTTAACCCTGGAAAAAAATAAAAGTTTCTCCCTCTCAGTCGGCAGAAAACTCAACTAATCCTCGCCGCTCCTCCAGTGTCCTCTGGTCCCCTCTGCAGGTTAGTTTAGTTTTCTGCCGACTGAGAGAGGATGGCTGCAGGGGGCTTGGGGTAGCCCCAGGTAAGTGAAACTTTTCTTTTTTTTTGTATTTCAGCACTTTTTAAAAGGAACGATGTTGCAGCAACCGTTGCCACATACCCACCTGACAAACCGTAACTGGATAGAGGTTAGCTTATAGACAGATGAGTAGGCAGGGGCCATGTCCACTAAGAAGCCCCTTAACTGCCCACCACGTAATGCTTAACGGACAACTGTAACGGTAGGGATATGGAGGCTGCCTGGCAGCCCTGCTGATCCTCTGCCTCTGATACTTTTAGCCATAGCCCCTGAACAAGCATGCAACAGATCAGGTGTTTCTGACATTATTGTCAGATCTGACTAGATTAGCTGCATGCTTGTTTCTGGAGTCATTCAGACACTACTGCAGCCAAATAGATCAGCAGGGCTGCCAGGCAACTGGTACTGTTTAAAAGGAAATAAATATGGCAACCTCCATATCCCTCTTGTTACAGTTGTTCTTTATGTAGGTGGGTGGAGGTGTGGCTCCATAGTGCATGACCACACCCCCTAAGATGATGTTAGGTCATATGGGCAGGCAAGGGGTGTGGCCACAGTTTGAGATCACACTCGTATAAAAGTGAGGGCTGCATTTGGACCTCTGTGCCTTATCCTCAGTGGGCACTGTGCCAAGTCAGCATGACTGATGTGACTTTGCTGAATGCTGAGCTGCTTATTATTATTATTTATTGTATTTATAAAGCACCAACATATTGCGCAGTGCTGAACAATAGATAAATAGGGAAACAGACAAGAAGGTACAAGATACAAAATCATGCAACAGCAGTGCCGGATTTACCATAAGGCACAGTAGGCACGTGCCTACAGGAGCCTGATGATAGAGAGGCAGCTCACTCTGTTCAAGTGCTTTCCTCCATCCTTCCCTATGCAACTTAAACTGAGGGCACCTCTGGCTACCTAATACTAAGGGGCACCTTTAGCTACCTATGACGGCTGGCTCAGCGGGGGTTTCTAGGCTCATGGAGGGCGGAGTCTAGGGTGACAAGACATATGTGCCTATAGGCTCCTGTGATGTACATCCGGGCCTGTGCAACAGAGTTGCTCATAGTTCTAGTCCAAGTCAGTCTGCAGAAAGGGTACGCGATGAAGGGGTGTATGATTGAGTTGGATACACTAGGGGAAGGAGGACACTGCCAGAGGCTTAAAATCTAAAGGGAGGGACGGGATAGGGACTCACTAGGTATGGGTTGCATAGTAGGAGCTCAGTAGAGCAAGTTATGGCATTGAAGCAGGGGGTAGGCGATCTTAAAGAAGTTTGTTTTGAGGTGTGAAAGGATAGGGGGTGTCTGATGGGTGTTGGAAGGGAGTTCCAGAGAGTGAGGGCAGCTCTTGAGAAGTCCTGCAGTCTCATATGGTAGTGGGAGATGCTAGGGACAGTCAGGCGCAAGTTGTTGGAGGATCGGAGGGCGCGGCCGGGTGTATATCTGTGGATGAAGTTCAGTGATGTAGCTCAGGCAGGTCTTGTGTACTTCCGTTGTTAGACGGTAGTTCTTCCTTTAAGAAGAAAACCACCAAAGTTTGCAAGATTTTCCTGCCTGGGTGCCCCAGATGTCCCACAGGCAGAGTAGAGGCACCAGAGCACCCAGCATGGCACCACACAGTACCCAGCATGCCCCACATAGGCACCACAGCACCCAGCATGGCACCACAGTACACAGCAATGGAGGTATGCTGGGTGCTATAGTGCCTCAATGTGGGCATACTGGGTGCTGTTCTGCCATGCTAGCTGTGATGCCTTTAGGGGGGCATGCAGGGAGCTGTGGTTGTTCTATGGGAGGATGTTGAGAGTTGTGGTGCCTCAATGGGATCATGGGAGGTGGACCACTAGAAGGTCAGGCAGGGAATGATATGTGGACTGGCGGCAGGCCAGCCCACCCAGCAGAAAGCCAGACCAGCCAGCACAGAAGCCAGGTAACTCTGCCTAGTTATGTTAACCTCCTGGCGGTCTATTAGAAACCGCCAGGGGGCAGTGCAGCACTATTTTCTTATTTTTATTTTTTTTAAATTATGTAGCGAGCCTAGGGGATAGCCACTGTACAGCGGCATCCCCTCCGGCGATCTTTGATCAGGAAATCCCGTTCAAAGAACATGATTTCCTGAAGGGCTTCCCCCGTCGCCATGGCTACGGGGCGGGATGACGTCACCGACGTCATGGACGTCTAAGGAAGTCCCGATCCACCTCTCAGCACTGCCTGACACTGATTGGCCAGGCAGCGCACGGGGTCTGGGGGGGTGGGGGCGGCACGGCGCGGCGAACAGCAGCGATCGAGCGTGGAGCAGCGGCGATCGGAATGCACATGCAGCTAGCAAAGTGCTAGCTGCGTGTTGCAAAAAAAAAGTGAGCAAATCGGCCCAGCAGGGCCTGAGAAATCCTCCTGCGCGATATAGGAAAGTTAAAGTGACACTGCTTATTTATGTGATATGCTGCATTTTTTTTTTTATTATTATTATTAATGGAGAGAGGGCTTCATCCAACGTTTTGCTGGGCAGGCCTACTTAGACTGCTGTTAAGTTTGTGTAAATTTGGCTCCACCCATGATCACATACACATTCCGGTGTATGGCCCCATCATGTGACCGGTGTATGGTGTATGGTTTTCTGTTGAAGTGCCCCCGGTTCTCTCAGGATCCTATTAACGCCCCTGATTACACCCCACAGATCATCTCTAGAGAGCAGCATTTCCATTTTAAACTTTCCTAATAGATAGATCATGTTATGCAACTGGGTCACTGCTAGTCTAATGTCTGAGCAGCAAGACATGTCTGTTACTGCTCTTTATCTGTGGATCACAGTACCCTTCAGAGATTCCCTACAGCTGCTTGCTGAGCTTCGGGTCCATCCGAAAATGGCGCAGGGAGAAAAATGGCGCACCGTTCTGCCGATAAATGTATCATAAAATGCTATTTACCGTTTTAATGTAAATACAATAAAACGGTAAATTTCGTTTTATGCTACATTGATTGCAGAGCGGTGCGCCATGATAAACATGCAGGGCTGGGGGAGAGAGGCAGCGGGAGACTAGAGGGCATAGGCAGCGGATGTATGCAGAAGCATACGTTACCTTATCCTGGGCCAGTGATCGCTCCTTCCCTCCGCTCCTTCCATTCGTTTGCTGTAGTCCCGCAGCCGGCCAATCAGCATGCGGAGACTGAAGCCACATGGTGATTGGCCGGCTGCAGGACTACAGTAAACGAATGGAAGAAGTGCAGGAGCGGAGGGAAGGAGCGATCGGCGGCCGGGACAAGGTAACGTATGCTTCTGCACACATCCTCCCCGCTGCCTATGCCCTCCAGTGTCCCGCTGACTCTCTCCTCCCCCGACCCCCGCTGCATTCTTGAACAATTATAACGCTATTTAGCGTTATAAGTGTAAGGCACACTGCCTGCGCCATTTTTTAACACTTATAACGCTAAATAGCGTTATATAATGTAAGTCTATGGGGCGCCCTTTGTATTCCCCTGGCGCTGTGCGCCATTATTAACTGTCACGTGAGCTTCAGGGCCCTTTCACACTGGCGTGGTGCAGCAGTTTGCCACAGCCTAACACCAAGCAATGAAAGTCTATGGGGTAGTTCACATGGCATGTGGTGCGGTGGAAGTACCCTATCTAACGTGAGTGCATACCTACGTTACCGTGCGGCCGCCTGCAGCGCAGTTTGGCTGACAGGAAGTCATGTAAGTCTATGGTGACGAATGTTTTTGAAATGACCGCCGCAAGTTTACGTGTCACGCATGCGCGGAAGCATATATATTTTTAGTAATACGCTTCCACACATATCAATTTGGCCACAGGAATTGAGCGTCTAATGCGGTAATCCCCGAAGGGCTGTTTTTAGTGGTGCGGTCCCCGGACACCCCGGTCCACCACCACATGCCTCCCAACTTTTTGAGATGAGAAAGAGCCACACAGGAATACAGGGAATAACAATATCATAGAGATTATCACATCATTTTACAGACAGTGACATCTTGTGGTTGTTTTACGATACTGCACTTCAGGTAATAATGTTGTTAAATACAACACATAGCACTCCTTTCTTGTGGCCAACTTTTACACAGTGTAATGCCAAGTTTCCTGAAAGAGTTAGATCATTAGCTGCAAATCATTGTTTAATCATTTCCAGTCATAAAAAGGATTTTTCTACCTAAGCAGAGTAACCCTTTAACTCTAAAACTTCCCTAAACATTTAGTAGATGATTTGCCTTCAGACTGTACCTCTTGGTTTGCCCTCAGGGGAAAGCCTGTCTTCTTTATTTTGAGCCGATAGGAAAGGAGGACTACAATGTGTGTTTCTAGAACTGTAACATGATGTTATTATATACTATTATCCCATTTGCGGTTTGTGTTTTGTACCGATATTACGAATCAAGTTGCACCAGACGTGAAAGGTTGCCGTCAAGTCAATGTGACGCTTCCGTCAAACTGACGAGGCGTTCAGGAAATGGTGTGAAAGCAAAAAAAACCTGTTAATTCCTCGTATTTCTTTGTCGCTGTCCTCCTGACACTTCCCCCCTGATTGGCTCTCTGAGTGACCCGCTTCTCTGGCAGGAGGCGAGCGTGACATGGACGCGGCCCTCACGCAGGAAATAGCATAATGAATTAAGGCTCTTTGAAGGAAACTGAGAATACAAGAGACGAGTTGAAAGTGGCGGTGTGAGGTAACGTTAGACGCTGAGCCCGGCATTCCTCAGGCCCCGCTAGGTTTACAGTAGCGATCTGCTCCACATCACCGTGACACGGCCGCGGGTCAACCCGAGACTTGGCAGCCCCGCGCACGTAATTAGCATGCAGGGTCGTGTTACGTACGGCTGAACGGTATCCTTTAAGGTATACGATACCCATTTTTTGCAACATTAAGCCCTCGCTCTCACACGCACACCATGGTAATGCTTTGCGCAAACAATTTATCCTTTAAACCTTTCACAGTGTGGATAAAGTTGCTCACGGGTCTTCTCATCTCATTAGCCTTTTGTCAGAAAGTAAGCTAGTTTGGCTGGTGGCTGCCAAAGCTTTCTCAAGGTAAGGCCATTAAGGTGGTCATCTGAGGATCTAACATCTGTAGAGACCCCCAAAATAGGTATTTTTTGAGGATTTTTAATTTATTGGCCAATACTCAAGGGTGATCTTAAACCTTAAGCCATAAAAAAGGGCAGTTTTACTTATCTCAAGCTTCTTCCAGGGCCCTGCAATCGCCCTGTGCCCGCGCCGGTACTCAACGATCCTCTGGTCCCCCGCCGCAGCTCAATTTCACTTTCAGCGCCTGCAAGGCCCAGGCCGCACAAATCCCCGTTGGCCATCCCGTCTCTGGGAGCATCCTGCACAGGCGCAGTAGAGATGTTCTTGTACTGTGTTCTGCACAGGTCGCGCCTGGCAATGGGAACATGAACAAGGACACATGTGCCAGGGCAGTGGCCGGGAACAGGCTCAGTCGCTGAAAGCGAAACTGAGCTGCGGCGGGGGACCGGTGGATCATTGAGTACCGGCGCGGGCACAGAGCGACTGCAGAAGCACCGGGTAAGTAAAACTGCCTTTTTTATGACTTTAGTGTTCCTTTAATTGAATATTATTGAAACAGAAACTGGTTCCAGCCATTTATTGTTTTGTACCAAGTTGCTAAGCACCAGCATAGTAACCAGAAATCAAATTGCCAACCTTCGATGGATTATGGAGAAAGCAAGGGAGGTTCAGTAAAACATCTACTTCTGCTTCATTGACGATACCAAAGCCTTTGACTGTGTGGATCACCATACATTGTGGAAAATTCTTAAAGAGATGGGAGTACCGGATCACATATCTCCTGAGGAACGTCTATGCAGGTCAAAAAACAACTATGAGAACTGAACATGGAACATCCGATTGGTTCAATATTGGAGAAGGATTATGACAAGGCTGTATAGCAGGGGTCTCAAACTTGCGGCCTGCGGGCCATTTGTGGCCCTCGGTACAATATTTTGTGGCCCGCGCCGGTAAAAGCAAAAGAGACACGGAAGCGAACAATTTTTGCCTATTTTACTTATAGTTCGCTTCAGTGCTCCCAAGTAATCCGCCAAATCCCCGCCGCTAAACGAGGGCTGCAGAGCCCCCAAATCCCCCGGGCAAACATTCACGACTGCGCTGAGGGGCAGAGCTTCCAGCTGTAGCTCTGACGTCAATCGCCGCCTCTCTGTGAAGGAAGAGTGAGAGGGGCGGGCAGAGGCGGCGATCCGCCGCGATTGACGTCAGGAAGGGCAGAGCTGAAGCGGAAAGCTCTGCCCCTTCCAAGAAATGCCGGCGGATTGCCCCCGGGCGATTTTGTGAAATCCCTTATGCGGCCCAGCCTCATGCTGACTTTTCCTCCTGCGGCCCCCAGGTAAATTGAATTTGAGACCCCTGCTGTATATTGCCACCCTTTATATTTAACTTACATGCAGAGTATATGATGAGAAATGCTGGACTGGATGAAACAAAAGATAGAATTAAGATCGCTGGTAGAAATATCAATAACATCAGGTATGGAAATGATGCGACTCTTATGGCAGAAAGTGAAGAATTAAAGGGACTCCGAGCACCTCTCATGGGCATGCCTTTAAGCCAGACGACATCCAACAAAGTCGTGCTATGACTCCTCTGGAGGAGCCTCTTGCAATGGCCATGCGTGTCACTTCCTCTTCCTGCTTTATTCAGTGATGCACTTCTCTAACAGAGAAGACAGGGGTGACCCAGAAGTCATAACATAGCCAAGATGGCAGCCGTGACTTTTAAACTGAAATTGAACGAAAACTATTTGGTGTAGAACGGCGACTCAGGCATCAAATGAAAGAGGAGAGCACAAGCTACAGAAAGGTATGCATCTTTATGTACTTTGCAGTACTGGTCGGAGTCTTAAAGGCATGCCCATGAGAGGTGCTCGGAGTCCCTTTAAGAAACCTCTTGATGAGGGTGAAAGAGGACAGTGCAAAATATGGCTTAGGGCTCAATATTAACCATTTCACAACTGAGGGGTTTTACCCCTGAAACACCAGCGCGATTTTTCCCTTTCAGCGCTGCTTCCATTCCAGTATTGATGTACTATGATTGGTTATTGGGGACTGGAGAGTCCCCATAACCAATCATTGTACTGCAGAGCCGGGGGGTGTGCGCGCGCGTGGGTCGCGGGGGCGCGCGATGCACATCTGTTTACCTTACATTGTTTTGAATGAAGACGGCTTTTGTTTGAAGCCGTCTTCATTCTACTCACAATCGGCGAGGCTAATTGGATTTAGGAACACTTGTTCCTAACATCCAATTAGTCACCTGCTGTGTGGGCTGGCTGGAGTGTGCGCGAGAGTTCCCCGCCGACTCCCAGCCAGTAAACAAACAAGTGCGCCTTTCTCCATCCCTGGGGGTGAAGCGGTGCGCAGAGGGACGGAGAAATTTAGCACGGGGGGGGGGGGGGGGTGAAGTGGTTAAAATACATGATCACGGCATCAAGACCCATCCCCTCCAGTCCTGACATATTGAGGGAAAAGAAAGCAGTATCAGGTTGATTCACTAAACCATGCTATTTTATAGCACGTAATTTTAGCGCACGTACAGCAGAACGCCGAGCACGCGTTATGTAGATAGTTGTGCCGCGTTAATGCGCGAAAAACTTTACAATGTTACAACACGGCCGTGCTATGCGTTAGCACGGTTTAGTGAATCAACCCCTGTGTGTTCTTAGGCTCAAAGATCACTGCAGACAGTGAATGCAGCCATGAAATTGAGATGTTTACTCCTTGGAAGGAAAGCAATGACAAACTTGGACAGTGTAATAAAGAGGTCACCTTGTGAAGAAAGGTTTGTATAGCCAAAGCCATGGTGTTTCCAATAGTAATGTATGGTTGTGGGAGTTGGACCATACGTAAGGCTCAGTGCCAAGGAATCGACACCTTCGTATGGTGGTGCTGAAGAAGACCTATGAGACTACCTTGCACTGCAAGAAGATCCCTAAAGAACTCTGGAAAACATCTGTAAAGGTGCCCATTAATCGTGCCACTATTATATTTTTGATCAGATTATTCCAGTCGTATTGTATGAAGAGAAAAACTGATGGACCCATTCGATCCTAAATGATCGCATTGTCGATTGTTTCCTTAAAGATCTGACTGTTCCACTTAGCGAAGAAAACGAAAGTTCTGCAGAGAGCTGCTGAAGGAGTGAACAACAACTATCAATCTTTGCTAAGTAGCAGGGATAAGTTAGAGAGTGTTCAGCAGGGATAAGTTAGAGATAAATGATCAGAGTGCGCAGCAGGGATAAGTTAGAGATAAATGTTCCGAGTGCGCAGCAGGGATAAGTTAGAGAGTGTTCAGCAGGGATAAGTTAGAGATAAATGATCAGAGTGCGCAGCAGGGATAAGTTAGAGATAAATGTTCAGAGTGCGCAGCAGGGATAAGTGAGAGATAAATGATCAGAGTGCGCAGCAGGGATAAGTGAGAGATAAATGATCAGAGTGTTCAGCAGGGATAAGTTAGAGATAAATGATCAGAGTGTTCAGCAGGGATAAGTTAGAAATAAATGATCAGAGGGCGCAGCAGGGATAAGTTAGAAATAAATGATCAGAGGGCGCAGCAGGGATAAGTTAGAGATAAATGATCAGAGTGGGCAGCAGGGATAAGTTAGAGATAAATGATCAGAGTGTTCAGCAGGGATAAGTTAGAAATAAATGATCAGAGGGCGCAGCAGGGATAAGTTAGAAATAAATGATCAGAGGGCGCAGCAGGGATAAGTTAGAAATAAATGATCAGAGGGCGCAGGAGGGATAAGTTAGAGATAAATGTTTAGAGTGCGCAGCAGGGATAAGTTAGAGATAAATGTTCAGAGTGCGCAGCAGGGGTAAGTTAGAGATAAATGTTCAGAGTGCGCAGCAGGGATAAGTTAGAGATAAATGTTTAGAGGGCGCAGCAGGGATAAATTAGAGATAAATGTTTAGAGAGCGCAGCAGGGATAAGTTAGAGATAAATGTTCAGAGTGTTTAGCAGGGATAAGTTAGAGATAAATGTTCAGAGTGCGCAGCAGGGATAAGTTACAGAGTGTTCAGCAGGGATAAGTTAGAGATAAATGTTCAGAGTGCGCAGCAGGGGTAAGTTAGAGATAAATGTTCAGAGTGCGCAGCAAGGATAAGTTACAGAGTGTTCAGCAGGGATAAGTTAGAGATAAATGTTCAGAGTGCGCAGCAGGGATAAGTTAGAGATAAATGTTCAGAGTGCGCAGCAGGGATAAGTTAGAGATTCATGTTCAGAGAGCGCAGCAGGGATAAGTTAGAGATAAATGATCAGAGTGCGCAGCAGGGATAAGTGAGAGATAAATGTTCAGAGCGAGCAGCAGGGATAAGTTAGACATAAATGTTCAGAGTGCGCAGCAGGTATACGTTAGAGATAAATGAACATATTGCACAGCAGGGATAAGTGAGAGATAAATGATCAGAGGGCGCAGCAGGGATAAGTTAGAGATAAATGATCAGAGTGCACAGCAGGGATAAGTTAGAGATAAATTATCAGAGTGCGCAGCAGGGATAAGTTAGAGATAAATGTTCAGAGTGCGCAGCAGGGATAAGTGAGAGATAAATGGTCAGAGTGCGCAGTAGGGATAAGTTAGAGATAAATGTTCAGAGTGCGCAGCAGGGATACATTAGAGATAAATGATCAGAGTGTGCAGCAGGGATAAGTTAGAGATAAATGATCAGAGTGCACAGCAGAGATACGTGAGAGATAAATGATCAGAGGGCGCAGCAGGGATAAGTTAGAGATAAATGATCAGAGTGCGCAGCAGGGGTAAGTTAGAGATAAATGTTCAGAGTGCGCAGCAGGGGTAAGTTAGAGATTCATGTTCAGAGAGCGCAGCAGGGATAAGTTAGAGATAAATGATCAGAGTGTGCAGCAGGGATAAGTTAGAGATAAATGATCAGAGTGCGCAGCAGGGATAAGTTAGAGATAAATGATCAGAGTGTGCAGCAGGGATAAGTTAGAGATAAATGATCAGAGTGCGCAGCAGGGATAAGTTAGAGATAAATGTTCAGAGTGCGCAGCAGGGATAAGTGAGAGATAAATGGTCAGAGTGCGCAGTAGGGATAAGTTAGAGATAAATGTTCAGAGTGCGCAGCAGGGATACGTTAGAGATAAATGATCAGAGTGTGCAGCAGGGATAAGTTAGAGATAAATGATCAGAGTGCACAGCAGGGATACGTGAGAGATAAATGATCAGAGGGCGCAGCAGGGATAAGTTAGAGATAAATGATCAGAGTGCGCAGCAGGGGTAAGTTAGAGATAAATGTTCAGAGTGCGCAGCAGGGGTAAGTTAGAGATAAATGATAAGAGTGCGCAGCAGGGATAAGTTAGAGATTCATGTTCAGAGAGCGCAGCAGGGATAAGTTAGAGATAAATGATTAGAGGGCGCAGCAGGGATAAGTTAGAGATAAATGATCAGAGTGCGCAGCAGGGATAAGTTAGAGATAAATGATCAGAGTGCGCAGCAGGGATAAGTTAAAGATAAATGATCAGAGTGCGCAGCAGGGATAAGTTAGAGATAAATGATCAGAGTGCGCAGCTAGGATAAGTTAGAGATAAATGATCAGAGTGTGCAGCAGGGATAAGTTAAAGATAAATGATCAGAGTGCGCAGCAGGGATAAGTGAGAGATAAATGATCAGAGTGCGCAGCAGGGATAAGTAAGAGATAAATGATCAGAGTGCGCAGCTAGGATAAGTTAGAGATAAATGATCAGAGTGTGCAGCAGGGATAAGTTAAAGATAAATGATCAGAGTGTGCAGCAGGGATAAGTTAGAGATAAATGTTCAGAGTGCGCAGCAGGGATACGTTAGAGATAAATGAACATATTGCACAGCAGGGATAAGTGAGAGATAAATGATCAGAGTGCGCAGCAGGGATAAGTTAGAGATAAATGATCAGAGTGCACAGCAGGGATAAGTTAGAGATAAATGATCAGAGTGCGCAGCAGGGATAAGTGAGGGATAAATGATCAGAGTGCGCAGCAGGGATAAGTGAGAGATAAATGATCAGAGGGCGCAGCAGGGATAAGTGAGAGATAAATGATCAGAGGGAGCAGCAGGGATAAGTTAGAGATAAATGTTCAGAGGGCGCAGTAGGGATAAGTTACAGATAAATGATAAGAGTGCGCAGCAGGGATAAGTTAGAGATTCATGTTCAGAGAGCGCAGCAGGGATAAGTTAGAGATAAATGATCAGAGGGCGCAGCAGGTATAAGTTAGAGATAAATGATCAGAGTGTGCAGCAGGGATAAGTTATAGATAAATGATCAGAGTGCGCAGCAGGGATAAGTTAGAGATAAATGATCAGAGTTCGCAGCAGGGATAAGTTAAAGATAAATGATCAGAGTGCGCAGCTAGGATAAGTTAGAGATAAATGATCAGAGTGTGCAGCAGGGATAAGTTAGAGATAAATGATCAGAGTGCGCAGCAGGGATAAGTTAGAGATAAATGTTCAGAGTGCGCAGCAGGTATACGTTAGAGAAAAATGAACATATTGCACAGCAGGGAAAAGTGAGAGATAAATGATCAGAGTGTGCAGCAGGGATAAGTTAGAGATAAATGTTCAGAGTGCGCAGCAGGGATAAGTTAGAGATAAATGTTCAGAGTGCGCAGCAGAGATACGTTAGAGATAAATGAACATATTGCACAGCAGGGATAAGTGAGAGATAAATGATCAGAGTGCGCAGCAGGGATAAGTTAGAGATAAATGATCAGAGTGCGCAGCAGGGATAAGTTAGAGATAAATGTTCAGAGTGCGCAGCAGGGATACGTTAGAGATAAATGAACATATTGCACAGCAGGGATAAGTGAGAGATAAATGATCAGAGTGCGCAGCAGGGATAAGTTAGAGATAAATGATCAGAGTGCGCAGCAGGGATAAGTTAGAGATAAATGTTTAGAGAGCGCAGCAGGGATAAGTTAGAGATAAATGTTCAGAGTGCGCAGCAGGGGTAAGTTAGAGATACATTTTCAGAGTGCGCAGCAAGGAGAAGTTACAGAGTGTTCAGCAGGGATAAGTTAGAGATAAATGTTCAGAGTGCGCAGCAGGGGTAAGTTAGAGATAAATGTTCAGAGTGTGCAGCAGGGATAAGTTAGAGATAAATGTTCAGAGTGCGCAGCAGGGATAAGTTAGAGATAAATGTTCAGAGTGCGCAGCAGGGATAAGTTAGAGATTCATGTTCAGAGAGCGCAGCAGAGATAAGTTAGAGATAAATGATCAGAGTGCGCAGCAGGGATAAGTGAGAGATAAATGTTCAGAGCGAGCAGAAGGGATAAGTTAGACATAAATGTTCAGAGTGCGCAGCAGGTATACGTTAGAGATAAATGAACATATTGCACAGCAGGGATAAGTAAGAGATAAATGATCAGAGGGCGCAGCAGGGATAAGTTAGAGATAAATGATCAGAGTGCACAGCAGGGATAAGTTAGAGATAAATTATCAGAGTGCGCAGCAGGGATAAGTTAGAGATAAATGTTCAGAGTGCGCAGCAGGGATAAGTGAGAGATAAATGGTCAGAGTGTGCAGTAGGGATAAGTTAGAGATAAATGTTCAGAGTGCGCAGCAGGGATACGTTAGAGATAAATGATCAGAGTGTGCAGCAGGGATAAGTTAGAGATAAATGATCAGAGTGCACAGCAGGGATACGTGAGAGATAGATGATCAGAGGGCGCAGCAGGGATAAGTTAGAGATAAATGATCAGAGTGCGCAGCAGGGGTAAGTTAGAGATAAATGTTCAGAGTGCGCAGCAGGGGTAAGTTAGAGATAAATGATAAGAGTGCGCAGCAGGGATAAGTTAGAGATTCATGTTCAGAGAGCGCAGCAGGGATAAGTTAGAGATAAATGATCAGAGGGCGCAGCAGGGATAAGTTAGAGATAAATGATCAGAGTGTGCAGCAGGGATAAGTTAGAGATAAATGATCAGAGGGCGCAGCAGGGATAAGTGAGAGATAAATGATCAGAGGGAGCAGCAGGGATAAGTTAGAGATAAATGATCAGAGTGCGCAGCAGGGATAAGTTAGAGATAAATGATCAGAGTGTGCAGCAGGGATAAGTTAGAGATAAATGATCAGAGTGCGCAGCAGGGATAAGTTAGAGATAAATGTTCAGAGTGTGCAGCAGGGATAAGTTAGAGATAAATGATCAGAGTGCGCAGCAGGGATAAGTTAGAGATAAATGATCAGAGTGTGCAGCAGGGATAAGTTAGAGATAAATGATCAGAGTGCACAGCAGGGATACGTGAGGGATAAATGATCAGAGGGCGCAGCAGGGGTAAGTTAGAGATAAATGTTCAGAGTGCGCAGCAGGGGTAAGTTACAGAGTGTTCAGCAGGGATAAGTTAGAGATAAATGTTCAGAGTGCGCAGCAGGGGTAAGTTAGAGATAAATTTTCAGAGTGCGCAGCAGGGATAAGTTAGAGATTCATGTTCAGAGAGCGCAGCAGAGATAAGTTAGAGATAAATGATCAGAGTGCGCAGCAGGGATAAGTGAGAGATAAATGTTCAGAGCGAGCAGCAGGGATAAGTTAGACATAAATGTTCAGAGTGCGCAGCAGGTATACGTTAGAGATAAATGAACATATTGCACAGCAGGGATAAGTAAGAGATAAATGATCAGAGGGCGCAGCAGGGATAAGTTAGAGATAAATGATCAGAGTGCACAGCAGGGATAAATTAGAGATAAATTATCAGAGTGCGCAGCAGGGATAAGTTAGAGATAAATGTTCAGAGTGCGCAGCAGGGATAAGTGAGAGATAAATGGTCAGAGTGTGCAGTAGGGATAAGTTAGAGATAAATGTTCAGAGTGCGCAGCAGGGATACGTTAGAGATAAATGATCAGAGTGTGCAGCAGGGATAAGTTAGAGATAAATGATCAGAGTGCACAGCAGGGATACGTGAGAGATAAATGATCAGAGTGCGCAGCAGGGGTAAGTTAGAGATAAATGATAAGAGTGTGCAGCAGGGATAAGTTAGAGATTCATGTTCAGAGAGCGCTGCAGGGATAAGTTAGAGATAAATGATCAGAGTGCGCAGCAGGGATAAGTTAGAGATAAATGATCAGAGTGTGCAGCAGGGATAAGTTAGAGATAAATGATCAGAGGGCGCAGCAGGGATAAGTTAGAGATAAATGATCAGAGTGTGCAGCAGGGATAAGTTAGAGATAAATGATCAGAGTGCGCAGCAGGGATAAGTGAGAGATAAATGATCAGAGTGTGCAGCAGGGATAAGTGAGAGATAAATGATCAGAGGGAGCAGCAGGGATAAGTTAGAGATAAATGATCAGAGTGCGCAGCAGGGATAAGTTAGAGATAAATGATCAGAGTGTGCAGCAGGGATAAGTTAGAGATAAATGATCAGAGTGCGCAGCAGGGATAAGTTAGAGATAAATGATCAGAGTGTGCAGCAGGGATAAGTTAGAGATAAATGATCAGAGTGCGCAGCAGGGATAAGTTAGAGAGAAATGTTCAGAGTGTGCAGCAGGGATAAGTTAGAGATAAATGATCAGAGTGCGCAGCAGGGATAAGTTAGAGATAAATGATCAGAGTGTGCAGCAGGGATAAGTTAGAGATAAATGATCAGAGTGCGCAGCAGGGATAAGTTAGAGATAAATGATCAGAGTGCGCAGCAGGGATAAGTTAGAGATAAATGATCAGAGTGCGCAGCAGGGATAAGTTAGAGATAAATGATCAGAGTGTGCAGCAGGGATAAGTTAGAGATAAATGATCAGAGTGCACAGCAGGGATAAGTTAGAGATAAATGATCACAGTGCGCAGCAGGGATAAGTTAGAGATAAATGATCAGAGTGCGCAGCAGGGATAAGTTAGAGATAAATGATCAGAGTGTGCAGCAGGGATAAGTTAGAGATAAATGATCAGAGTGCGCAGCAGGGATAAGTTAGAGATAAATGTTCAGAGTGCGCAGCAGGGGTAAGTTAGAGATAAATGATAAGAGTGCACAGCAGGGATAAGTTAGAGATAAATGATCAGAGTGCACAGCAGGGATAAGTTAGAGATAAATGTTCAGAGTGCGCAGCAGGGATAAGTTAGAGATAAATGTTCAGAGTGCGCAGCAGGGATACGTTAGAGATAAATGAACATATTGCACAGCAGGGATAAGTGAGAGATAAATGATCAGAGTGCGCAGCAGGGATAAGTTAGAGATAAATGTTCAGAGTGCGCAGCAGGGATAAGTTAGAGATAAATGATCAGAGTGCGCAGCTAGGATAAGTTAGAGATAAATGATCAGAGTGTGCAGCAGGGATAAGTTAAAGATAAATGATCAGAGTGCGCAGCAGGGATAAGTGAGAGATAAATGATCAGAGTGCGCAGCAAGGATAAGTGAGAGATAAATGATCAGAGTGCGCAGCTAGGATAAGTTAGAGATAAATGATCAGAGTGTGCAGCAGGGATGAGTTAGAGATAAATGTTCAGAGTGCACAGCAGGGATACGTTAGAGATAAATGAACATATTGCACAGCAGGGATAAGTGAGAGATAAATGATCAGAGTGCGCAGCAGGGATAAGTTAGAGATAAATGATCAGAGTGCACAGCAGGGATAAGTTAGAGATAAATGATCAGAGTGCGCAGCAGGGATACGTTAGAGATAAATGAACATATTGCACAGCAGGGATAAGTTAGAGATAAATGATCAGAGTGCGCAGCAGGGATAAGTGAGGGATAAATGATCAGAGTGCGCAGCAGGGATAAGTGAGAGATAAATGATCAGAGGGCGCAGCAGGGATAAGTGAGAGATAAATGATCAGAGGGAGCAGCAGGGATAAGTTAGAGATAAATGTTCAGAGGGCGCAGTAGGGATAAGTTACAGATAAATGATAAGAGTGCGCAGCAGGGATAAGTTAGAGATTCATGTTCAGAGAGCGCAGCAGGGATAAGTTAGAGATAAATGATCAGAGGGCGCAGCAGGTATAAGTTAGAGATAAATGATCAGAGTGTGCAGCAGGGATAAGTTATAGATAAATGATCAGAGTGCGCAGCAGGGATAAGTTAGAGATAAATGATCAGAGTTCGCAGCAGGGATAAGTTAAAGATAAATGATCAGAGTGCGCAGCTAGGATAAGTTAGAGATAAATGATCAGAGTGTGCAGCAGGAATAAGTTAGAGATAAATGATCAGAGTGCGCAGCAGGGATAAGTTAGAGATAAATGTTCAGAGTGCGCAGCAGGTATACGTTAGAGAAAAATGAACATATTACACAGCAGGGAAAAGTGAGAGATAAATGATCAGAGTTTGCAGCAGGGATAAGTTAGAGATAAATGTTCAGAGTGCGCAGCAGGGATAAGTTAGAGATAAATGTTCAGAGTGCGCAGCAGGGATACGTTAGAGATAAATGAACATATTGCACAGCAGGGATAAGTGAGAGATAAATGATCAGAGTGCGCAGCAGGGATAAGTTAGAGATAAATGATCAGAGTGCGCAGCAGGGATAAGTTAGAGATAAATGTTTAGAGAGCGCAGCAGGGATAAGTTAGAGATAAATGTTCAGAGTGCGCAGCAGGGGTAAGTTAGAGATACATTTTCAGAGTGCGCAGCAAGGAGAAGTTACAGAGTGTTCAGCAGGGATAAGTTAGAGATAAATGTTCAGAGTGCGCAGCAGGGGTAAGTTAGAGATAAATGTTCAGAGTGCGCAGCAGGGATAAGTTAGAGATAAATGTTCAGAGTGCGCAGCAGGGATAAGTTAGAGATAAATGTTCAGAGTGCGCAGCAGGGATAAGTTAGAGATTCATGTTCAGAGAGCGCAGCAGAGATAAGTTAGAGATAAATGATCAGAGTGCGCAGCAGGGATAAGTGAGAGATAAATGTTCAGAGCGAGCAGAAGGGATAAGTTAGACATAAATGTTCAGAGTGCGCAGCAGGTATACGTTAGAGATAAATGAACATATTGCACAGCAGGGATAAGTAAGAGATAAATGATCAGAGGGCGCAGCAGGGATAAGTTAGAGATAAATGATCAGAGTGCACAGCAGGGATAAGTTAGAGATAAATTATCAGAGTGCGCAGCAGGGATAAGTTAGAGATAAATGTTCAGAGTGCGCAGCAGGGATAAGTGAGAGATAAATGGTCAGAGTGTGCAGTAGGGATAAGTTAGAGATAAATGTTCAGAGTGCGCAGCAGGGATACGTTAGAGATAAATGATCAGAGTGTGCAGCAGGGATAAGTTAGAGATAAATGATCAGAGTGCACAGCAGGGATACGTGAGAGATAGATGATCAGAGGGAGCAGCAGGGATAAGTTAGAGATAAATGATCAGAGTGCGCAGCAGGGGTAAGTTAGAGATAAATGTTCAGAGTGCGCAGCAGGGGTAAGTTAGAGATAAATGATAAGAGTGCGCAGCAGGGATAAGTTAGAGATTCATGTTCAGAGAGCGCAGCAGGGATAAGTTAGAGATAAATGATCAGAGGGCGCAGCAGGGATAAGTTAGAGATAAATGATCAGAGTGTGCAGCAGGGATAAGTTAGAGATAAATGATCAGAGGGCGCAGCAGGGATAAGTGAGAGATAAATAATCAGAGGGAGCAGCAGGGATAAGTTAGAGATAAATGATCAGAGTGCGCAGCAGGGATAAGTTAGAGATAAATGATCAGAGTGTGCAGCAGGGATAAGTTAGAGATAAATGATCAGAGTGCGCAGCAGGGATAAGTTAGAGATAAATGTTCAGAGTGTGCAGCAGGGATAAGTTAGAGATAAATGATCAGAGTGCGCAGCAGGGATAAGTTAGAGATAAATGATCAGAGTGTGCAGCAGGGATAAGTTAGAGATAAATGATCAGAGTGCACAGCAGGGATACGTGAGGGATAAATGATCAGAGGGCGCAGCAGGGGTAAGTTAGAGATAAATGTTCAGAGTGCGAAGCAGGGGTAAGTTACAGAGTGTTCAGCAGGGATAAGTTAGAGATAAATGTTCAGAGTGCGCAGCAGGGGTAAGTTAGAGATAAATTTTCAGAGTGCGCAGCAGGGATAAGTTAGAGATTCATGTTCAGAGAGCGCAGCAGAGATAAGTTAGAGATAAATGATCAGAGTGCGCAGCAGGGATAAGTGAGAGATAAATGTTCAGAGCGAGCAGCAGGGATAAGTTAGACATAAATGTTCAGAGTGCGCAGCAGGTATACGTTAGAGATAAATGAACATATTGCGCAGCAGGGATAAGTAAGAGATAAATGATCAGAGGGCGCAGCAGGGATAAGTTAGAGATAAATGATCAGAGTGCACAGCAGGGATAAATTAGAGATAAATTATCAGAGTGCGCAGCAGGGATAAGTTAGAGATAAATGTTCAGAGTGCGCAGCAGGGATAAGTGAGAGATAAATGGTCAGAGTGTGCAGTAGGGATAAGTTAGAGATAAATGTTCAGAGTGCGCAGCAGGGATACGTTAGAGATAAATGATCAGAGTGTGCAGCAGGGATAAGTTAGAGATAAATGATCAGAGTGCACAGCAGGGATACGTGAGAGATAAATGATCAGAGTGCGCAGCAGGGGTAAGTTAGAGATAAATGATAAGAGTGTGCAGCAGGGATAAGTTAGAGATAAATGTTCAGAGTGCGCAGCAGGGATACGTTAGAGATAAATGAACATATTGCACAGCATTGATAAGTTAGAGATAAATGATCAGAGTGCGCAGCAGGGATAAGTTAGAGATTCATGTTCAGAGAGCGCTGCAGGGATAAGTTAGAGATAAATGATCAGAGTGCGCAGCAGGGATAAGTTAGAGATAAATGATCAGAGTGTGCAGCAGGGATAAGTTAGAGATAAATGATCAGAGGGCGCAGCAGGGATAAGTTAGAGATAAATGATCAGAGTGTGCAGCAGGGATAAGTTAGAGATAAATGATCAGAGTGCGCAGCAGGGATAAGTGAGAGATAAATGATCAGAGTGTGCAGCAGGGATAAGTGAGAGATAAATGATCAGAGGGAGCAGCAGGGATAAGTTAGAGATAAATGATCAGAGTGCGCAGCAGGGATAAGTTAGAGATAAATGATCAGAGTGTGCAGCAGGGATAAGTTAGAGATAAATGATCAGAGTGCGCAGCAGGGATAAGTTAGAGATAAATGATCAGAGTGTGCAGCAGGGATAAGTTAGAGATAAATGATCAGAGTGCGCAGCAGGGATAAGTTAGAGATAAATGTTCAGAGTGTGCAGCAGGGATAAGTTAGAGATAAATGATCAGAGTGCGCAGCAGGGATAAGTTAGAGATAAATGATCAGAGTGTGCAGCAGGGATAAGTTAGAGATAAATGATCAGAGTGCGCAGCAGGGATAAGTTAGAGATAAATGATCAGAGTGCGCAGCAGGGATAAGTTAGAGATAAATGATCAGAGTGCGCAGCAGGGATATGTTAGAGATAAATGATCAGAGTGTGCAGCAGGGATAAGTTAGAGATAAATGATCAGAGTGCGCAGCAGGGATAAGTTAGAGATAAATGATCACAGTGCGCAGCAGGGATAAGTTAGAGATAAATGATCAGAGTGCGCAGCAGGGATAAGTTAGAGATAAATGATCAGAGTGTGCAGCAGGGATAAGTTAGAGATAAATGATCAGAGTGCGCAGCAGGGATAAGTTAGAGATAAATGTTCAGAGTGCGCAGCAGGGGTAAGTTAGAGATAAATGATAAGAGTGCACAGCAGGGATAAGTTAGAGATAAATGATCAGAGTGCACAGCAGGGATAAGTTAGAGATAAATGTTCAGAGTGCGCAGCAG
This sequence comes from Hyperolius riggenbachi, assembly GCF_040937935.1. Taxonomy (NCBI): domain Eukaryota; kingdom Metazoa; phylum Chordata; class Amphibia; order Anura; family Hyperoliidae; genus Hyperolius; species Hyperolius riggenbachi. The sequence goes on from NC_090646.1 coordinate 53,984,808, forward strand.
GGATAAGTTAGAGATAAATGTTCAGAGTGCGCAGCAGGGATAAGTTAGAGATAAATGAACATATTGCACAGCAGGGATAAGTGAGAGATAAATGATCAGAGTGCGCAGCAGGGATAAGTTAGAGATAAATGTTCAGAGTGCGCAGCAGGGATAAGTTAGAGATAAATGATCAAAGAGCGCAGCAGGGATAAGTGAGAGATAAATGATCAGAGTGTGCAGCAGGGATACGTTAGAGATAAATGAACATATTGCACAGCATTGATAAGTTAGAGATAAATGTTCAGAGTGTGCAGCAGGGATAAGTGAGAGATAAATGAACAGAGTGCGCAGCAGGGATAAGTGAGAGATAAATGATCAGAGTGCGCAGCAGGGATAAGTTAGAGATAAATGATCAGAGTGTGCAGCAGGGATAAGTGAGAGATAAATGATCAGAGTGCGCAGCAGGGATAAGTTAGAGATAAATGATCAGAGGGAGCAGCAGGGATAAGTGAGAGATAAATGATCAGAGGGCGCAGCAGGGATAAGTGAGAGATAAATGATCAGAGTGCGCAGCAGGGATAAGTGAGAGATAAATGATCAGAGTTCGCAGCAGGGATAAGTTAGAGATAAATGATCAGAGTGTGCAGCAGGGATAAGTGAGAGATAAATGATCAGAGGGCGCAGCAGGGATAAGTGAGAGATAAATGATCAGAGTGCGCAGCAGGGATAAGTGAGAGATAAATGATCAGAGGGAGCAGCAGGGATAAGTTAGAGATAAATGTTCAGAGGGCGCAGTAGGGATAAGTTACAGATAAATGATCAGAGTGCGCAGCAGGGATAAGTTAGAGATAAATGATCAGAGTGCGCAGCAGGGATAAGTTAGAGATAAATGATCAGAGTGCGCAGCAGGGATAAGTGAGAGATAAATGATCAGAGTGCGCAGCAGGGATAAGTGAGAGATAAATGATCAGAGGTAGCAGCAGGGATAAGTTACAGATAAATGTTCAGAGGGCGCAGTAGGGATAAGTTACAGATAAATGATCAGAGTGCGCAGCAGGGATAAGTTAGAGATAAAAGTTTAGAGAGCGCAGCAGGGATAAGTTAGAGATAAATGTTTAGAGAGCGCAGCAGGGATAAGTTAGAGATAAATTTTCAGAGTGCTCAGCAGGGATAAGTTAGAGATAAATGTTCAGAGTGCACAGCAGGGATAAGTTACAGAGTGTTCAGCAGGGATAAGTTAGAGATAAATGTTCAGAGTGCGCAGCAGGGGTAAGTTAGAGATAAATGTTCAGAGTGCGCAGCAGGGATAAGTGAGAGATAAATGATCAGAGTGCGCAGCAGGGATAAGTGAGAGATAAATGATCAGAGGGAGCAGCAGGGATAAGTTAGAAATAAATGTTCAGAGGGCGCAGTAGGGATAAGTTACAGATAAATGATCAGAGTGCGCAGCAGGGATAAGTTAGAGATAAATGATCAGAGTGCGCAGCAGGGATAAGTTAGAGATAAATGATCAGAGTGCGCAGCAGGGATAAGTGAGAGATAAATGATCAGAGTGCGCAGCAGGGATAAGTGAGAGATAAATGATCAGAGGGCGCAGCAGGGATAAGTGAGAGATAAATGATCAGAGGGAGCAGCAGGGATAAGTTAGAGATAAATGTTCAGAGGGCGCAGTAGGGATAAGTTACAGATAAATGATCAGAGTGCGCAGCAGGGATAAGTTAGAGATAAATGTTTAGAGAGCGCAGCAGGGATAAGTTAGAGATAAATGTTTAGAGAGCGCAGCAGGGATAAGTTAGAGATAAATTTTCAGAGTGCTCAGCAGGGATAAGTTAGAGATAAATGTTCAGAGTGTGCAGCAGGGATAAGTTACAGAGTGTTCAGCAGGGATAAGTTAGAGATAAATGTTCAGAGTGCGCAGCAGGGGTAAGTTAGAGATAAATGTTCAGAGTGCGCAGCAAGGATAAGTTACAGAGTGTTCAGCAGGGATAAGTTAGAGATAAATGTTCAGAGTGCGCAGCAGGGGTAAGTTAGAGATAAATGTTTAGAGTGCGCAGCAGGGATAAGTTAGAGATAAATGTTCAGAGTGCGCAGCAGGGATAAGTTAGAGATAAATGTTCAGAGTGCGCAGCAGGGGTAAGTTAGAGATAAATGTTTAGAGTGCGCAGCAGGGATAAGTTAGAGATAAATGTTCAGAGTGCGCAGCAGGGATAAGTTAGAGATTCATGTTCAGAGAGCGCAGCAGGGATAAGTGAGAGATAAATGATCAGAGTGCGCAGCAGGGATAAGTGAGAGATAAATGATCAGAGTGTGCAGCAGGGATAAGTGAGAGATAAATGATCAGAGGGAGCAGCAGGGATAAGTTGGAGATAAATGTTCAGAGTGCGCAGTAGGGATAAGTTACAGATAAATGATCAGAGTGCGCAGCAGGGATAAGTTAGAGATAAATGTTTAGAGAGCGCAGCAGGGATAAGTTAGAGATAAATGTTTAGAGAGCGCAGCAGGGATAAGTTAGAGATAAATGTTCAGAGTGCGCAGTAGGGATAAGTTACAGATAAATGATCAGAGTGCGCAGCAGGGATAAGTTAGAGATAAATGATCAGAGTGTGCAGCAGGGATACGTTAGAGATAAATGAACATATTGCACAGCATTGATAAGTTAGAGATAAATGTTCAGAGTGTGCAGCAGGGATAAGTGAGAGATAAATGAACAGAGTGCGCAGCAGGGATAAGTGAGAGATAAATGATCAGAGTGCGCAGCAGGGATAAGTTAGAGATAAATTATCAGAGTGTGCAGCAGGGATAAGTGAGAGATAAATGATCAGAGTGCGCAGCAGGGATAAGTTAGAGATAAATGATCAGAGTTCGCAGCAGGGATAAGTTAGAGATAAATGATCAGAGTGTGCAGCAGGGATAAGTGAGAGATAAATGATCAGAGGGCGCAGCAGGGATAAGTGAGAGATAAATGATCAGAGTGCGCAGCAGGGATAAGTGAGAGATAAATGATCAGAGGGAGCAGCAGGGATAAGTTAGAGATAAATGTTCAGAGGGCGCAGTAGGGATAAGTTACAGATAAATGATCAGAGTGCGCAGCAGGGATAAGTTAGAGATAAATGATCAGAGTGCGCAGCAGGGATAAGTTAGAGATAAATGATCAGAGTGCGCAGCAGGGATAAGTGAGAGATAAATGATCAGAGTGCGCAGCAGGGATAAGTGAGAGATAAATGATCAGAGGTAGCAGCAGGGATAAGTTACAGATAAATGTTCAGAGGGCGCAGTAGGGATAAGTTACAGATAAATGATCAGAGTGCGCAGCAGGGATAAGTTAGAGATAAAAGTTTAGAGAGCGCAGCAGGGATAAGTTAGAGATAAATGTTTAGAGAGCGCAGCAGGGATAAGTTAGAGATACATTTTCAGAGTGCTCAGCAGGGATAAGATAGAGATAAATGTTCAGAGTGCGCAGCAGGGATAAGTTACAGAGTGTTCAGCAGGGATAAGTTAGAGATAAATGTTCAGAGTGCGCAGCAGGGGTAAGTTAGAGATAAATGTTCAGAGTGCGCAGCAGGGATAAGTGAGAGATAAATGATCAGAGTGCGCAGCAGGGATAAGTGAGAGATAAATGATCAGAGGGAGCAGCAGGGATAAGTTAGAAATAAATGTTCAGAGGGCGCAGTAGGGATAAGTTGCAGATAAATGATCAGAGTGCGCAGCAGGGATAAGTTAGAGATAAATGATCAGAGTGCGCAGCAGGGATAAGTGAGAGATAAATGATCAGAGTGCGCAGCAGGGATAAGTTAGAGATAAATGTTCAGAGGGCGCAGTAGGGATAAGTGAGAGATAAATGATCAGAGTGCGCAGCAGGGATAAGTTAGAGATAAATGTTTAGAGAGCGCAGCAGGGATAAGTTAGAGATAAATGTTTAGAGAGCGCAGCAGGGATAAGTTAGAGATAAATTTTCAGAGTGCTCAGCAGGGATAAGTTAGAGATAAATGTTCAGATTGTGCAGCAGGGATAAGTTACAGAGTGTTCAGCAGGGATAAGTTAGAGATAAATGTTCAGAGTGCGCAGCAGGGGTAAGTTAGAGATAAATGTTCAGAGTGCGCAGCAAGGATAAGTTACAGAGTGTTCAGCAGGGATAAGTTAGAGATAAATGTTCAGAGTGCGCAGCAGGGGTAAGTTAGAGATAAATGTTTAGAGTGCGCAGCAGGGATAAGTTAGAGATAAATGTTCAGAGTGCGCAGCAGGGATAGGTTAGAGATTCATGTTCAGAGAGCGCAGCAGGGATAAGTGAGAGATAAATGATCAGAGTGCGCAGCAGGGATAAGTGAGAGATAAATGATCAGAGTGTGCAGCAGGGAAAAGTGAGAGATAAATGATCAGAGGGAGCAGCAGGGATAAGTTAGAGATAAATGTTCAGAATGCGCAGTAGGGATAAGTTACAGATAAATGATCAGAGTGCGCAGCAGGGATAAGTTAGAGATAAATGTTTAGAGAGCGCAGCAGGGATAAGTTAGAGATAAATGTTTAGAGAGCGCAGCAGGGATAAGTTAGAGATAAATTTTCAGAGTGCTCAGCAGGGATAAGTTAGAGATAAATGTTCAGAGTGCGCAGCAGGGATAAGTTACAGAGTGTTCAGCAGGGATAAGTTAGAGATAAATGTTCAGAGTGCGCAGCAGGGGTAAGTTAGAGATAAATGTTTAGAGTGCGCAGCAGGGATAAGTTAGAGATAAATGTTCAGAGTGCGCAGCAGGGATAAGTTAGAGATTCATGTTCAGAGAGCGCAGCAGGGATAAGTTAGAGATAAATGATCAGAGTGCGCAGCAGGGATAAGTGAGAGATAAATGTTCAGAGCGAGCAGCAGGGATAAGTTAGACATAAATGTTCAGAGTGCGCAGCAGGTATACGTTAGAGATAAATGAACATATTGCGCAGCAGGGATAAGTGAGAGATAAATGATCAGAGGGCGCAGCAGGGATAAGTTAGAGATAAATGATCAGAGTGCACAGCAGGGATAAGTTAGAGATAAATGTTCAGAGTGCGCAGCAGGGATAAGTGAGAGATAAATGGTCAGAGTGCGCAGTAGGGATAAGTTAGAGATAAATGTTCAGAGTGCGCAGCAGGGATACGTTAGAGATAAATGATGAGAGTGTGCAGCAGGGATAAGTTAGAGATAAATGATCAGAGTGCACAGCAGGGATACGTGAGAGATAAATGATCAGAGGGCGCAGCAGGGATAAGTTAGAGATAAATGATCAGAGTGCGCAGCAGGGGTAAGTTAGAGATAAATGTTCAGAGTGCGCAGCAGGGGTACGTTAGAGATAAATGATAAGAGTGCGCAGCAGGGATAAGTTATAGATTCATGTTCAGAGAGCGCAGCAGGGATAAGTGAGAGATAAATGATCAGAGTGTGCAGCAGAGATAATTTAGAGATAAATGATCAGAGTGCGCAGCAGGGATAAGTTAGAGATAAATAATCAGAGGGCGCAGCAGGGATAAGTTAGAGATAAATAATCAGAGTGTGCAGCAGGGATAAGTTAGAGATAAATGATCAGAGTGCGCAGCAGGGATAAGTTAGAGATAAATGTTCAGAGTGTGCAGCAGGGATAAGTTAGAGATAAATAATCAGAGGGCGCAGCAGGGATAAGTTAGAGATAAATGATCAGAGTGCGCAGCAGGGATAAGTTAGAGATAAATGATCAGAGTGCGTAGCAGGGATAAGTTAGAGATAAATGATCAGAGTGTGCAGAAGGGATAAGTTAGAGATAAATGATCAGAGTGCGCAGCAGGGATAAGTTAGAGATAAATGATCAGAGTGTGCAGCAGGGATAAGTTAGAGATAAATGATCAGAGTGCGCAGCAGGGATAAGTGAGAGATAAATGATCAGAGTGCGCAGCAGGGATAAGTTAGAGATAAATGATCAGAGTGCGCAGCAGACATAAGTTAGAGATAAATGATCAGAGTGCGCAGCAGGGATAAGTTAGAGATAAATGTTCAGAGTGTGCAGCAGGGATAAGTTAGAGATAAATGATCAGAGTGCGCAGCAGGGATAAGTTAGAGATAAATGATCAGAGTGCGCAGCAGGGATAAGTTAGAGATAAATGATCAGAGTGCGCAGCAGGGATAAGTTAGAGATAAATGATCAGAGTGCGCAGCAGGGATAAGTTAGAGATAAATGATCAGAGTGCGCAGCAGGGATAAGTGAGAGATAAATGATCAGAGTGCGCAGCAGGGATAAGTTAGAGATAAATGTTCAGAGTGCGCAGCAGGGGTAAGTTAGAGATAAATGATAAGAGTGTGCAGCAGGGATAAGTTAGAGATAAATGATCAGAGTGCGCAGCAGGGATAAGTGAGAGATAAATGATCAGAGGGCGCAGCAGGGATAAGTGAGAGATAAATGATCAGAGGGAGCAGCAGGGATAAGTTAGAGATAAATGATCAGAGTGCGCAGCAGGGATAAGTTAGAGATAAATGATCAGAGTGCGCAGCAGGGATAAGTGAGAGATAAATGATCAGAGTGCACAGCAGGGATAAGTTAGAGATAAATGATCAGAGGGCGCAGCAGGGATAAGTTAGAGATAAATGTTCAGAGTGTGCAGCAGGGATAAGTTAGAGATAAATGATCAGAGTGCGCAGCAGGGATAAGTTAGAGATAAATGATCAGAGGGCGCAGCAGGGATAAGTGAGAGATAAATGATCAGAGTGCGCAGCAGGTATACGTTAGAGATAAATGAACATATTGCACAGCAGGGTTAAGTGAGAGATAAATGATCAGAGTGTGCAGCAGGGATAAGTTAGAGATAAATGTTCAGAGTGTGCAGCAGGGATAAGTTAGAGATAAATGATCAGAGTGCGCAGCAGGGATAAGTTAGAGATAAATGATCAGAGTGCGCAGCAGGGATAAGTTAGAGATAAATGATCAGAGTGCGCAGCAGGGATAAGTTAGAGATAAATGATCAGAGTGCGCAGCAGGGATAAGTTAGAGATAAATGATCAGAGTGTGCAGCAGGGATAAGTTAGAGATAAATGATCAGAGTGCGCAGCAGGGATAAGTTAGAGATAAATGATCAGAGTGCGCAGCAGGGATAAGTTAGAGATAAATGATCAGAGTGCGCAGCAGGGATAAGTTAGAGATAAATGATCAGAGTGCGCAGCAGGGATAAGTTAGAGATAAATGATCAGAGTGCGCAGCAGGGATAAGTTAGAGATAAATGTTCAGAGTGTGCAGCAGGGATAAGTTAGAGATAAATGATCAGAGTGCGCAGCAGGGATAAGTTAGAGATAAATGATCAGAGTGCGCAGCAGGGATAAGTTAGAGATAAATGATCAGAGTGCGCAGCAGGGATAAGTTAGAGATAAATGATCAGAGTGCGCAGCAGGAATAAGTTAGAGATAAATGTTCAGAGTGCGCAGCAGGGGTAAGTTAGAGATAAATGATAAGAGTGTGCAGCAGGGATAAGTTAGAGATAAATGATCAGAGTGCGCAGAAGGGATAAGTGAGAGATAAATGATCAGAGGGCGCAGCAGGGATAAGTGAGAGATAAATGATCAGAGGGAGCAGCAGGGATAAGTTAGAGATAAATGATCAGAGTGCGCAGCAGGGATAAGTTAGAGATAAATGATCAGAGTGCGCAGCAGGGATAAGTGAGAGATAAATGATCAGAGTGCACAGCAGGGATAAGTTAGAGATAAATGATCAGAGGGCGCAGCAGGGATAAGTTAGAGATAAATGTTCAGAGTGTGCAGCAGGGATAAGTTAGAGATAAATGATCAGAGTGCGCAGCAGGGATAAGTTAGAGATAAATGATCAGAGGGCGCAGCAGGGATAAGTGAGAGATAAATGATCAGAGTGCGCAGCAGGTATACGTTAGAGATAAATGAACATATTGCACAGCAGGGTTAAGTGAGAGATAAATGATCAGAGTGTGCAGCAGGGATAAGTTAGAGATAAATGTTCAGAGTGCGCAGCAGGGATACGTTAGAGATAAATGAACATATTGCACAGCAGGGATAAGTAAGAGATAAATGATCAGAGTGCGCAGCAGGGATAAGTTAGAGATAAATGATCAGAGTGCACAGCAGGGATAAGTTAGAGATAAAAGTTCAGAGTGCGCAGCAGGGATAAGTTAGAGATAGATGTTCAGAGTGCGCAGCAGGGATACGTTAGAGATAAATGAACATATTGCACAGCAGGGATAAGTTAGAGATAAATGATCAGAGAGCGCAGCAGGGATAAGTGAGAGATAAATGATCAGAGTGTGCAGCAGGGATAAGTTAGAGATAAATGATCAGAGAGCGCAGCAGGGATAAGTGAGAGATAAATGATCAGAGTGCGCAGCAGGGATAAGTGAGAGATAAATGATCAGAGTGCTCAGCAGGGATAAGTGAGAGATAAATGATCAGAGTGCGCAGCAGGGATAAGTAAGAGATAAATGATCAGAGGGTGCAGCAGGGATAAGTTAGAGATAAATGATCAGAGTGCGCAGCAGGGATAAGTGAGAGATAAATGATCAGAGTGCGCAGCAGGGATAAGTTAGAGATAAATGATCAGAGAGCGCAGCAGGGATAAGTGAGAGATAAATGATCAGAGTGCGCAGCAGGGATAAGTTAGAGATAAATGATCAGAGTGCGCAGCAAGGATAAGTGAGAGATAAATGATCAGAGTGCGCAGCAGGGATAAGTTAGAGATAAATGATCAGAGAGCGCAGCAGGGATAAGTGAGAGATAAATGATCAGAGTGCGCAGCAGGGATAAGTGAGAGATAAATGATCAGAGTGCGCAGCAGGGATACGTTAGAGATAAATGAACATATTGCACAGCATTGATAAGTTAGAGATAAATGTTCAGAGTGTGCAGCAGGGATAAGTGAGAGATAAATGTTCAGAGTGCGCAGCAGGGATAAGTTAGGGCTCGTTTCCACTATCGCGAATCTGCATGCGTCCAACGCATGCAGATCCGCACATGTAATACAAGTGGATGGGCCTGTTTCCACTGTAGCGTTGTTGAGGTGCGTTTTTTTCAGCGTGAAAAAAACGCACAAAAGAGCCAACGATTTCGCCTGCGTCGGGAATCCGTGCGAATCGCCGCTAATGTATTTAATAGTAAAAACGCATGCGTTTGTTACATGCGTTTTTACCCGCGATTTCGCGTGCGATTTCGCACCTTTTTCAATTTTATTTAGCCCTGGCAGTGTCATGGTTAATTTCGCATGGCACCCTGCCATGCGAAATCGCATGCGAAATCGCGGGTAAAAACGCATGTGGAAACGCATCCGCATGCGTTTTTACAAGCGTCGGAATGCGGCCGAAATCGCGTCGCAACAGTGGAAACAAGCCCTTAGAGATAAATGATCAGAGTGCACAGCAGGGATAAGTTAGAGATAAATGATCAGAGTGCGCAGCAGGGATAAGTTAGAGATAAATGATCAGAGTGCGCAGCAGGGATAAGTTAGAGATAAATGATCAGAGGGCGCAGCAGGGATAAGTGAGAGATAAATGATCAGAGTGCGCAGCAGGGATAAGTGAGAGATAAATGATCAGAGGGCGCAGCAGGGATAAGTGAGAGATAAATGATCAGAGGGCGCAGCAGGGATAAGTTAGAGATAAATGATCAGAGTGTTCAGCAGGGATAAGTGAGAGATAAATGATCAGAGTGCGCAGCAGGGATAAGTGAGAGATAAATGATCAGAGTGCGCAGCAGGGATAAGTGAGAGATAAATGATCAGAGGGAGCAGCAGGGATAAGTTAGAGATAAATGATCAGAGTGCGCAGCAGGGATAAGTTAGAGATAAATGATCAGAGTGCGCAGCAGGGATAAGTTAGAGATAAATGATCAGAGTGCGCAGCAGGGATAAGTTAGAGATAAATGATCAGAGGGCGCAGCAGGGATAAGTGAGAGATAAATGATCAGAGGGCGCAGCAGGGATAAGTTAGAGATAAATGATCAGAGGGCGCAGCAGGGATAAGTGAGAGATAAATGATCAGAGGGCGCAGCAGGGATAAGTTAGAGATAAATGATCAGAGTGTGCAGCAGGGATAAGTTAGAGATAAATGATCAGAGTGTGCAGCAGGGATAAGTGAGAGATAAATGATCAGAGTGCGCAGCAGGGATAAGTTAGAGATAAATGATCAGAGGGCGCAGCAGGGATAAGTGAGAGATAAATGATCAGAGGGAGCAGCAGGGATAAGTTAGAGATAAATGATCAGAGTGCGCAGCAGGGGTAAGTTAGAGATAAATGATCAGAGTGCGCAGCAGGGATAAGTTAGAGATAAATGTTCAGAGTGCGCAGCAGGGATACGTTAGAGATAAATGAACATATTGCACAGCAGGGATAAGTGAGAGATAAATGATCAGAGTGTGCAGCAGGGATAAGTTAGAGATAAATGTTCAGAGTGCGCAGCAGGGATACGTTAGAGATAAATGAACATATTGCACAGCAGGGATAAGTGAGAGATAAATGATCAGAGTGCGCAGCAGGGATAAGTTAGAGATAAATGATCAGAGTGCGCAGCAGGGATAAGTTAGAGATAAATGATCAGAGTGCGCAGCAGGGATAAGTTAGAGATAAATAATCAGAGTGCGCAGCAGGGATAAGTTAGAGATAAATGATCAGAGTGCGCAGCAGGGATAAGTTAGAGATAAGTTAGAGATAAATGTTCAGAGTGTGCAGCAGGGGTAAGTTAGAGATAAATGATAAGAGTGCGCAGCAGGGATAAGTGAGAGATAAATGATCAGAGTGCGCAGCAGGGATAAGTGAGAGATAAATGATCAGAGTGCGCAGCAGGGATAAGTTAGAGATAAATGATCAGAGTGTGCAGCAGGGATAAGTTAGAGATAAATTAACATATTGCACAGCTGGGATAAGTGAGAGATAAATGATCAGAGTGTGCAGCAGGGATAAGTTAGAGATAAATGTTCAGAGTGCGCAGCAGGGATACGTTAGAGATAAATGAACATATTGCACAGCAGGGATAAGTGAGAGATAAATGATCAGAGTGCACAGCAGGGATAAGTTAGAGATAAATGTTCAGAGTGCGCAGCAGGGACAAGTTAGAGATAAATGTTCAGAGTGCGCAGCAGGGATACGTTAGAGATAAATGAACATATTGCACAGCAGGGATAAGTGAGAGATAAATGATCAAAGGGCGCAGCAGGGATAAGTTAGAGATAAATGATCAGAGAGCGCAGCAGGGATAAGTGAGAGATAAATGATCAGAGTGCGCAGCAGGGATAAGTGAGAGATAAATGATCAGAGTGCGCAGCAGGGATAAGTGAGAGATAAATGATCAGAGTGCGCAGCAGGGATAAGTTAGAGATAAATGATCAGAGTGTGCAGCAGGGATAAGTTAGAGATAAATGATCAGAGTGCGCAGCAGGGATAAGTTAGAGATAAATGTTCAGAGTGTGCAGCAGGGATAAGTTAGAGATAAATGATCAGAGTGCGCAGCAGGGATAAGTTAGAGATAAATGATCAGAGTGTGCAGCAGGGATAAGTTGGAGATAAATGATCAGAGTGCGCAGTAGGGATAAGTTAGAGATAAATGATCAGAGTGTGCAGCAGGGATAAGTTAGAGATAAATGATCAGAGTGCGCAGCAGGGATAAGTTAGAGATAAATGATCAGAGTGCGCAGCAGGGATAAGTGAGAGATAAATGATCAGAGTGCGCAGCAGGGATAAGTTAGAGATAAATGATCAGAGTGCGCAGCAGGGATAAGTTAGAGATAAATGATCAGAGTGTGCAGCAGGGATAAGTTAGAGATAAATGATCAGAGTGCGCAGCAGGGATAAGTTAGAGATAAATGTTCAGAGTGTGCAGCAGGGATAAGTTAGAGATAAATGATCAGAGTGCGCAGCAGGGATAAGTTAGAGATAAATGATCAGAGTGCGCAGCAGGGATAAGTTAGAGATAAATAATCAGAGTGCGCAGCAGGGATAAGTTAGAGATAAATGATCAGAGTGCGCAGCAGGGATAAGTTAGAGATAAGTTAGAGATAAATGTTCAGAGTGTGCAGCAGGGGTAAGTTAGAGATAAATGATCAGAGAGCGCAGCAGGGATAAGTGAGAGATAAATGATCAGAGGGCGCAGCAGGGATAAGTGAGATGATAAATGATCAGAGGGAGCAGCAGGGATAAGTTAGAGATAAATGATCAGAGTGCGCAGCAGGGATAAGTTAGAGATAAATGATCAGAGTGCGCAGCAGGGATAAGTGAGAGATAAATGATCAGAGTGCACAGCAGGGATAAGTTAGAGATAAATGATCAGAGGGCGCAGCAGGGATAAGTTAGAGATAAATGTTCAGAGTGTGCATCAGGGATAAGTTAGAGATAAATGATCAGAGTGCGCAGCAGGGATAAGTTAGAGATAAATGATCAGAGTGCGCAGCAGGGATAAGTTAGAGATAAATGATCAGAGTGCGCAGCAGGGATAAGTTAGAGATAAATGATCAGAGTGCGCAGCAGGGATAAGTTAGAGATAAATGATCAGAGTGCGCAGCAGGGATAAGTTAGAGATAAATGATCAGAGTGTGCAGCAGGGATAAGTTAGAGATAAATGATCAGAGGGCGCAGCAGGGATAAGTGAGAGATAAATGATCAGAGTGCGCAGCAGGTATACGTTAGAGATAAATGAACATATTGCACAGCAGGGTTAAGTGAGAGATAAATGATCAGAGTGTGCAGCAGGGATAAGTTAGAGATAAATGTTCAGAGTGCGCAGCAGGGATACGTTAGAGATAAATGAACATATTGCACAGCAGGGATAAGTAAGAGATAAATGATCAGAGTGCGCAGCAGGGATAAGTTAGAGATAAATGATCAGAGTGCACAGCAGGGATAAGTTAGAGATAAATGATCAGAGTGCACAGCAGGGATAAGTTAGAGATAAATGTTCAGAGTGCGCAGCAGGGATAAGTTAGAGATAAATGAACATATTGCACAGCAGGGATAAGTGAGAGATAAATGATCAAAGGGCGCAGCAGGGATAAGTTAGAGATAAATGATCAGAGAGCGCAGCAGGGATAAGTGAGAGATAAATGATCAGAGTGTGCAGCAGGGATAAGTTAGAGATAAATGATCAGAGAGCGCAGCAGGGATAAGTGAGAGATAAATGATCAGAGTTCGCAGCAGGGATAAGTGAGAGATAAATGATCAGAGTGCTCAGCAGGGATAAGTGAGAGATAAATGATCAGAGTGCGCAGCAGGGATAAGTGAGAGATAAATGATCAGAGGGTGCAGCAGGGATAAGTTAGAGATAAATGATCAGAGTGCGCAGCAGGGATAAGTGAGAGATAAATGATCAGAGTGCGCAGCAGGGATAAGTTAGAGATAAATGATCAGAGTGCGCAGCAGGGATAAGTTAGAGATAAATAATCAGAGTGCGCAGCAGGGATAAGTTAGAGATAAATGATCAGAGTGCGCAGCAGGGATAAGTTAGAGATAAGTTAGAGATAAATGTTCAGAGTGTGCAGCAGGGGTAAGTTAGAGATAAATGATAAGAGTGCGCAGCAGGGATAAGTGAGAGATAAATGATCAGAGTGCGCAGCAGGGATAAGTGAGAGATAAATGATCAGAGTGCGCAGCAGGGATAAGTTAGAGATAAATGATCAGAGTGTGCAGCAGGGATAAGTTAGAGATAAATTAACATATTGCACAGCTGGGATAAGTGAGAGATAAATGATCAGAGTGTGCAGCAGGGATAAGTTAGAGATAAATGTTCAGAGTGCGCAGCAGGGATACGTTAGAGATAAATGAACATATTGCACAGCAGGGATAAGTGAGAGATAAATGATCAGAGTGCGCAGCAGGGATAAGTTAGAGATAAATGATCAGAGTGCACAGCAGGGATAAGTTAGAGATAAATGATCAGAGTGCACAGCAGGGATAAGTTAGAGATAAATGTTCAGAGTGCGCAGCAGGGATAAGTTAGAGATAAATGTTCAGAGTGCGCAGCAGGGATACGTTAGAGATAAATGAACATATTGCACAGCAGGGATAAGTGAGAGATAAATGATCAGAGTGCACAGCAGGGATAAGTTAGAGATAAATGTTCAGAGTGCGCAGCAGGGACAAGTTAGAGATAAATGTTCAGAGTGCGCAGCAGGGATACGTTAGAGATAAATGAACATATTGCACAGCAGGGATAAGTGAGAGATAAATGATCAAAGGGCGCAGCAGGGATAAGTTAGAGATAAATGATCAGAGAGCGCAGCAGGGATAAGTGAGAGATAAATGATCAGAGTGTGTAGCAGGGATAAGTTAGAGATAAATGATCAGAGAGCGCAGCAGGGATAAGTGAGAGATAAATGATCAGAGTGCGCAGCAGGGATAAGTGAGAGATAAATGATCAGAGTGCGCAGCAGGGATAAGTGAGAGATAAATGATCAGAGTGCGCAGCAGGGATAAGTTAGAGATAAATGATCAGAGTGTGCAGCAGGGATAAGTTAGAGATAAATGATCAGAGTGCGCAGCAGGGATAAGTTAGAGATAAATGTTCAGAGTGTGCAGCAGGGATAAGTTAGAGATAAATGATCAGAGTGCGCAGCAGGGATAAGTTAGAGATAAATGATCAGAGTGTGCAGCAGGGATAAGTTGGAGATAAATGATCAGAGTGCGCAGCAGGGATAAGTTAGAGATAAATGATCAGAGTGCGCAGCAGGGATAAGTTAGAGATAAATGATCAGAGTGTGCAGCAGGGATAAGTTAGAGATAAATGATCAGAGTGCGCAGCAGGGATAAGTTAGAGATAAATGATCAGAGTGCGCAGCAGGGATAAGTGAGAGATAAATGATCAGAGTGCGCAGCAGGGATAAGTTAGAGATAAATGATCAGAGTGCGCAGCAGGGATAAGTTAGAGATAAATGATCAGAGTGTGCAGCAGGGATAAGTTAGAGATAAATGATCAGAGTGCGCAGCAGGGATAAGTTAGAGATAAATGTTCAGAGTGTGCAGCAGGGATAAGTTAGAGATAAATGATCAGAGTGCGCAGCAGGGATAAGTTAGAGATAAATGATCAGAGTGCGCAGCAGGGATAAGTTAGAGATAAATAATCAGAGTGCGCAGCAGGGATAAGTTAGAGATAAATGATCAGAGTGCGCAGCAGGGATAAGTTAGAGATAAGTTAGAGATAAATGTTCAGAGTGTGCAGCAGGGGTAAGTTAGAGATAAATGATCAGAGAGCGCAGCA
The DNA here is from genome assembly GCF_040937935.1 of Hyperolius riggenbachi. Classification (NCBI taxonomy): domain Eukaryota; kingdom Metazoa; phylum Chordata; class Amphibia; order Anura; family Hyperoliidae; genus Hyperolius; species Hyperolius riggenbachi. Next base: position 53,999,964 of record NC_090646.1, read on the forward strand.
GGGATAAGTGAGAGATAAATGATCAGAGGGCGCAGCAGGGATAAGTGAGATGATAAATGATCAGAGGGAGCAGCAGGGATAAGTTAGAGATAAATGATCAGAGTGCGCAGCAGGGATAAGTTAGAGATAAATGATCAGAGTGCGCAGCAGGGATAAGTGAGAGATAAATGATCAGAGTGCACAGCAGGGATAAGTTAGAGATAAATGATCAGAGGGCGCAGCAGGGATAAGTTAGAGATAAATGTTCAGAGTGTGCATCAGGGATAAGTTAGAGATAAATGATCAGAGTGCGCAGCAGGGATAAGTTAGAGATAAATGATCAGAGTGCGCAGCAGGGATAAGTTAGAGATAAATGATCAGAGTGCGCAGCAGGGATAAGTTAGAGATAAATGATCAGAGTGCGCAGCAGGGATAAGTTAGAGATAAATGATCAGAGTGCGCAGCAGGGATAAGTTAGAGATAAATGATCAGAGTGTGCAGCAGGGATAAGTTAGAGATAAATGATCAGAGGGCGCAGCAGGGATAAGTGAGAGATAAATGATCAGAGTGCGCAGCAGGTATACGTTAGAGATAAATGAACATATTGCACAGCAGGGTTAAGTGAGAGATAAATGATCAGAGTGTGCAGCAGGGATAAGTTAGAGATAAATGTTCAGAGTGCGCAGCAGGGATACGTTAGAGATAAATGAACATATTGCACAGCAGGGATAAGTAAGAGATAAATGATCAGAGTGCGCAGCAGGGATAAGTTAGAGATAAATGATCAGAGTGCACAGCAGGGATAAGTTAGAGATAAATGATCAGAGTGCACAGCAGGGATAAGTTAGAGATAAATGTTCAGAGTGCGCAGCAGGGATAAGTTAGAGATAAATGAACATATTGCACAGCAGGGATAAGTGAGAGATAAATGATCAAAGGGCGCAGCAGGGATAAGTTAGAGATAAATGATCAGAGAGCGCAGCAGGGATAAGTGAGAGATAAATGATCAGAGTGTGCAGCAGGGATAAGTTAGAGATAAATGATCAGAGAGCGCAGCAGGGATAAGTGAGAGATAAATGATCAGAGTTCGCAGCAGGGATAAGTGAGAGATAAATGATCAGAGTGCTCAGCAGGGATAAGTGAGAGATAAATGATCAGAGTGCGCAGCAGGGATAAGTGAGAGATAAATGATCAGAGGGTGCAGCAGGGATAAGTTAGAGATAAATGATCAGAGTGCGCAGCAGGGATAAGTGAGAGATAAATGATCAGAGTGCGCAGCAGGGATAAGTTAGAGATAAATGATCAGAGAGCGCAGCAGGGATAAGTGAGAGATAAATGATCAGAGTGCGCAGCAGGGATAAGTTAGAGATAAATGATCAGAGGGCGCAGCAGGGATACGTTAGAGATAAATGAACATATTGCACAGCATTGATAAGTTAGAGATAAATGTTCAGAGTGTGCAGCAGGGATAAGTGAGAGATAAATGTTCAGAGTGCGCAGCAGGGATAGGTTAGAGATAAATGATCAGAGTGCGCAGCAGGGATAAGTTAGAGATAAATGATCAGAGTGCGTAGCAGGGATAAGTTAGAGATAAATGATCAGAGGGCGCAGCAGGGATAAGTGAGAGATAAATGATCAGAGTGCGCAGCAGGGATAAGTGAGAGATAAATGATCAGAGGGCGCAGCAGGGATAAGTGAGAGATAAATGATCAGAGGGCGCAGCAGGGATAAGTTAGAGATAAATGATCAGAGTGTGCAGCAGGGATAAGTTAGAGATAAATGATCAGAGTGCGCAGCAGGGATAAGTGAGAGATAAATGATCAGAGTGCGCAGCAGGGATAAGTGAGAGATAAATGATCAGAGTGTGCAGCAGGGATAAGTTAGAGATAAATGATCAGAGTGCACAGCAGGGATACGTGAGAGATAGATGATCAGAGGGCGCAGCAGGGATAAGTTAGAGATAAATGATCAGAGTGCGCAGCAGGGATAAGTTAGAGATAAATGATCAGAGTGTGCAGCAGAGATAAGTTAGAGATAAATGATCAGAGGGCGCAGCAGGGATAAGTGAGAGATAAATGATCAGAGTGCGCAGCAGGGATAAGTTAGAGATAAATGATCAGAGTGTGCAGCAGGGGTAAGTTAGAGATAAATGATCAGAGTGCGCAGCAGGGATAAGTTAGAGATAAATGATCAGAGTGCGCAGCAGGGATAAGTTAGAGATAAATGATCAGAGTGCGCAGCAGGGATAAGTTAGAGATAAATGATCAGAGAGCGCAGCAGGGATAAGTGAGAGATAAATGATCAGAGTGCGCAGCAGGGATAAGTTAGAGATAAATGTTCAGAGTGCGCAGCAGGGATACGTTAGAGATAAATGAACATATTGCACAGCATTGATAAGTTAGAGATAAATGTTCAGAGTGTGCAGCAGGGATAAGTGAGAGATAAATGATCAGAGTGCGCAGCAGGGATAAGTGAGAGATAAATGTTCAGAGTGCGCAGCAGGGATAAGTTAGAGATAAATGATCAGAGTGCGCAGCAGGGATAAGTTAGAGATAAATGATCAGAGTGCGCAGCAGGGATAAGTTAGAGATAAATGATCAGAGGGCGCAGCAGGGATAAGTGAGAGATAAATGATCAGAGTGCGCAGCAGGGATAAGTGAGAGATAAATGATCAGAGGGCGCAGCAGGGATAAGTGAGTGATAAATGATCAGAGGGCGCAGCAGGGATAAGTTAGAGATAAATGATCAGAGTGTGCAGCAGGGATAAGTTAGAGATAAATGATCAGAGTGCGCAGCAGGGATAAGTGAGAGATAAATGATCAGAGTGCGCAGCAGGGATAAGTTAGAGATAAATGATCAGAGTGTGCAGCAGGGATAAGTTAGAGATAAATGATCAGAGTGCGCAGCAGGGATAAGTTTGAGATAAATGATCAGAGTGGGCAGCAGGGATAAGTGAGAGATAAATGATCAGAGTGTGCAGCAGGGATAAGTTAGAGATAAATGATCAGAGGGCGCAGCAGGGATAAGTGAGAGATAAATGATCAGAGTGCGCAGCAGGGATAAGTTAGAGATAAATGATCAGAGTGTGCAGCAGGGGTAAGTTAGAGATAAATGATCAGAGTGCGCAGCAGGGATAAGTTAGAAATAAATGATCAGAGTGCGCAGCAGGGATAAGTTAGAGATAAATGATCAGAGTGCGCAGCAGGGATAAGTTAGAGATAAATGATCAGAGGGCGCAGCAGGGATAAGTTAGAGATAAATGATCAGAGTGCGCAGCAGGGATAAGTTAGAGATAAATGATCAGAGCGAGCAGCAGGGATAAGTTAGAGATAAATGATCAGAGTGCGCAGCAGGGATAAGTTAGAGATAAATGATCAGAGTGTGCAGCAGGGATAAGTTAGAGATAAATGATCAGAGGGCGCAGCAGGGATAAGTTAGAGATAAATGATCAGAGGGCGCAGCAGGGATAAGTGAGAGATAAATGATCAGAGGGCGCAGCAGGGATAAGTTAGAGATAAATGTTCAGAGTGTGCAGCAGGGATAAGTTAGAGATAAATGATCAGAGTGCGCAGCAGGGATAAGTTAGAGATAAATGATCAGAGTGTGCAGCAGGGATAAGTGAGAGATAAATGAACATATTGCACAGCAGGGTTAAGTGAGAGATAAATGATCAGAGTGTGCAGCAGGGATAAGTTAGAGATAAATGTTCAGAGTGCGCAGCAGGGATACGTTAGAGATAAATGAACATATTGCACAGCAGGGATAAGTAAGAGATAAATGATCAGAGTGCGCAGCAGGGATAAGTTAGAGATAAATGATCAGAGTGCACAGCAGGGATAAGTTAGAGATAAATGATCAGAGTGCACAGCAGGGATAAGTTAGAGATAAATGTTCAGAGTGCGCAGCAGGGATAAGTTAGAGATAAATGTTCAGAGTGCGCAGCAGGGATAAGTTAGAGATAAATGTTCAGAGTGCGCAGCAGGGATACGTTAGAGATAAATGAACATATTGCACAGCAGGGATAAGTGAGAGATAAATGATCAAAGGGCGCAGCAGGGATAAGTTAGAGATAAATGATCAGAGAGCGCAGCAGGGATAAGTGAGAGATAAATGATCAGAGTGTGCAGCAGGGATAAGTTAGAGATAAATGATCAGAGAGCGCAGCAGGGATAGGTGAGAGATAAATGATCAGAGTGCGCAGCAGGGATAAGCGAGAGATAAATGATCAGAGTGCGCAGCAGGGATAAGTGAGAGATAAATGATCAGAGGGTGCAGCAGGGATAAGTTAGAGATAAATGATCAGAGTGCGCAGCAGGGATACGTTAGAGATAAATGAACATATTGCACAGCATTGATAAGTTAGAGATAAATGTTCAGAGTGTGCAGCAGGGATAAGTGAGAGATAAATGATCAGAGTGCGCAGCAGGGATAAGTGAGAGATAAATGATCAGAGTGCGCAGCAGGGATAAGTTAGAGATAAATGATCAGAGTGTGCAGCAGGGATAAGTTAGAGATAAATGATCAGAGTGGGCAGCAAGGATAAGTGAGAGATAAATGATCAGAGTGTGCAGCAGAGATAAGTTAGAGATAAATGATCAGAGGGCGCAGCAGGGATAAGTGAGAGATAAATGATCAGAGTGCGCAGCAGGGATAAGTGAGAGATAAATGATCAGAGTGTGCAGCAGGGATAAGTGAGAGATAAATGATCAGAGTGCGCAGCAGGGGTAAGTTAGAGATAAATGATCAGAGTAAGCAGCAGGGATAAGTTAGAGATAAATGATCAGAGTGCGCAGCAGGGATAAGTTAGAGATAAATGATCAGAGTGCGCAGCAGGGATAAGTTAGAGATAAATGATCAGAGAGCGCAGCAGGGATAAGTGAGAGATAAATGATCAGAGTGCGCAGCAGGGATAAGTTAGAGATAAATGTTCAGAGTGCGCAGCAGGGATACGTTAGAGATAAATGAACATATTGCACAGCATTGATAAGTTAGAGATAAATGTTCAGAGTGTGCAGCAGGGATAAGTGAGAGATAAATGATCAGAGTGCGCAGCAGGGATAAGTGAGAGATAAATGTTCAGAGTGCGCAGCAGGGATAAGTTAGAGATAAATGATCAGAGTGCGCAGCAGGGATAAGTGAGAGATAAATGATCAGAGTGCGCAGCAGGGATAAGTTAGAGATAAATGATCAGAGGGCGCAGCAGGGATAAGTGAGTGATAAATGATCAGAGGGCGCAGCAGGGATAAGTTAGAGATAAATGATCAGAGGGCGCAGCAGGGATAAGTGAGAGATAAATGATCAGAGTGCGCAGCAGGGATAAGTTAGAGATAAATGATCAGAGTGTGCAGCAGGGATAAGTGAGAGATAAATGAACATATTGCACAGCAGGGTTAAGTGAGAGATAAATGATCAGAGGGCGCAGCAGGGATACGTTAGAGATAAATGAACATATTGCACAGCATTGATAAGTTAGAGATAAATGTTCAGAGTGTGCAGCAGGGATAAGTGAGAGATAAATGTTCAGAGTGCGCAGCAGGGATAGGTTAGAGATAAATGATCAGAGTGCGCAGCAGGGATAAGTTAGAGATAAATGATCAGAGTGCGTAGCAGGGATAAGTTAGAGATAAATGATCAGAGGGCGCAGCAGGGATAAGTGAGAGATAAATGATCAGAGTGCGCAGCAGGGATAAGTGAGAGATAAATGATCAGAGGGCGCAGCAGGGATAAGTGAGAGATAAATGATCAGAGGGCGCAGCAGGGATAAGTTAGAGATAAATGATCAGAGTGTGCAGCAGGGATAAGTTAGAGATAAATGATCAGAGTGCGCAGCAGGGATAAGTGAGAGATAAATGATCAGAGTGCGCAGCAGGGATAAGTTAGAGATAAATGATCAGAGTGTGCAGCAGAGATAAGTTAGAGATAAATGATCAGAGGGCGCAGCAGGGATAAGTGAGAGATAAATGATCAGAGTGCGCAGCAGGGATAAGTTAGAGATAAATGATCAGAGTGTGCAGCAGGGGTAAGTTAGAGATAAATGATCAGAGTGCGCAGCAGGGATAAGTTAGAGATAAATGATCAGAGTGCGCAGCAGGGATAAGTTAGAGATAAATGATCAGAGTGCGCAGCAGGGATAAGTTAGAGATAAATGATCAGAGAGCGCAGCAGGGATAAGTGAGAGATAAATGATCAGAGTGCGCAGCAGGGATAAGTTAGAGATAAATGTTCAGAGTGCGCAGCAGGGATACGTTAGAGATAAATGAACATATTGCACAGCATTGATAAGTTAGAGATAAATGTTCAGAGTGTGCAGCAGGGATAAGTGAGAGATAAATGATCAGAGTGCGCAGCAGGGATAAGTGAGAGATAAATGTTCAGAGTGCGCAGCAGGGATAAGTTAGAGATAAATGATCAGAGTGCGCAGCAGGGATAAGTTAGAGATAAATGATCAGAGTGCGCAGCAGGGATAAGTTAGAGATAAATGATCAGAGGGCGCAGCAGGGATAAGTGAGAGATAAATGATCAGAGTGCGCAGCAGGGATAAGTGAGAGATAAATGATCAGAGGGCGCAGCAGGGATAAGTGAGTGATAAATGATCAGAGGGCGCAGCAGGGATAAGTTAGAGATAAATGATCAGAGTGTGCAGCAGGGATAAGTTAGAGATAAATGATCAGAGTGCGCAGCAGGGATAAGTGAGAGATAAATGATCAGAGTGCGCAGCAGGGATAAGTTAGAGATAAATGATCAGAGTGTGCAGCAGGGATAAGTTAGAGATAAATGATCAGAGTGCGCAGCAGGGATAAGTTTGAGATAAATGATCAGAGTGGGCAGCAGGGATAAGTGAGAGATAAATGATCAGAGTGTGCAGCAGGGATAAGTTAGAGATAAATGATCAGAGGGCGCAGCAGGGATAAGTGAGAGATAAATGATCAGAGTGCGCAGCAGGGATAAGTTAGAGATAAATGATCAGAGTGTGCAGCAGGGGTAAGTTAGAGATAAATGATCAGAGTGCGCAGCAGGGATAAGTTAGAAATAAATGATCAGAGTGCGCAGCAGGGATAAGTTAGAGATAAATGATCAGAGTGCGCAGCAGGGATAAGTTAGAGATAAATGATCAGAGGGCGCAGCAGGGATAAGTTAGAGATAAATGATCAGAGTGCGCAGCAGGGATAAGTTAGAGATAAATGATCAGAGCGAGCAGCAGGGATAAGTTAGAGATAAATGATCAGAGTGCGCAGCAGGGATAAGTTAGAGATAAATGATCAGAGTGTGCAGCAGGGATAAGTTAGAGATAAATGATCAGAGGGCGCAGCAGGGATAAGTTAGAGATAAATGATCAGAGGGCGCAGCAGGGATAAGTGAGAGATAAATGATCAGAGGGCGCAGCAGGGATAAGTTAGAGATAAATGTTCAGAGTGTGCAGCAGGGATAAGTTAGAGATAAATGATCAGAGTGCGCAGCAGGGATAAGTTAGAGATAAATGATCAGAGTGTGCAGCAGGGATAAGTGAGAGATAAATGAACATATTGCACAGCAGGGTTAAGTGAGAGATAAATGATCAGAGTGTGCAGCAGGGATAAGTTAGAGATAAATGTTCAGAGTGCGCAGCAGGGATACGTTAGAGATAAATGAACATATTGCACAGCAGGGATAAGTAAGAGATAAATGATCAGAGTGCGCAGCAGGGATAAGTTAGAGATAAATGATCAGAGTGCACAGCAGGGATAAGTTAGAGATAAATGATCAGAGTGCACAGCAGGGATAAGTTAGAGATAAATGTTCAGAGTGCGCAGCAGGGATAAGTTAGAGATAAATGTTCAGAGTGCGCAGCAGGGATAAGTTAGAGATAAATGTTCAGAGTGCGCAGCAGGGATACGTTAGAGATAAATGAACATATTGCACAGCAGGGATAAGTGAGAGATAAATGATCAAAGGGCGCAGCAGGGATAAGTTAGAGATAAATGATCAGAGAGCGCAGCAGGGATAAGTGAGAGATAAATGATCAGAGTGTGCAGCAGGGATAAGTTAGAGATAAATGATCAGAGAGCGCAGCAGGGATAGGTGAGAGATAAATGATCAGAGTGCGCAGCAGGGATAAGCGAGAGATAAATGATCAGAGTGCGCAGCAGGGATAAGTGAGAGATAAATGATCAGAGGGTGCAGCAGGGATAAGTTAGAGATAAATGATCAGAGTGCGCAGCAGGGATACGTTAGAGATAAATGAACATATTGCACAGCATTGATAAGTTAGAGATAAATGTTCAGAGTGTGCAGCAGGGATAAGTGAGAGATAAATGATCAGAGTGCGCAGCAGGGATAAGTGAGAGATAAATGATCAGAGTGCGCAGCAGGGATAAGTTAGAGATAAATGATCAGAGTGTGCAGCAGGGATAAGTTAGAGATAAATGATCAGAGTGGGCAGCAAGGATAAGTGAGAGATAAATGATCAGAGTGTGCAGCAGAGATAAGTTAGAGATAAATGATCAGAGGGCGCAGCAGGGATAAGTGAGAGATAAATGATCAGAGTGCGCAGCAGGGATAAGTGAGAGATAAATGATCAGAGTGTGCAGCAGGGATAAGTGAGAGATAAATGATCAGAGTGCGCAGCAGGGGTAAGTTAGAGATAAATGATCAGAGTAAGCAGCAGGGATAAGTTAGAGATAAATGATCAGAGTGCGCAGCAGGGATAAGTTAGAGATAAATGATCAGAGTGCGCAGCAGGGATAAGTTAGAGATAAATGATCAGAGAGCGCAGCAGGGATAAGTGAGAGATAAATGATCAGAGTGCGCAGCAGGGATAAGTTAGAGATAAATGTTCAGAGTGCGCAGCAGGGATACGTTAGAGATAAATGAACATATTGCACAGCATTGATAAGTTAGAGATAAATGTTCAGAGTGTGCAGCAGGGATAAGTGAGAGATAAATGATCAGAGTGCGCAGCAGGGATAAGTGAGAGATAAATGTTCAGAGTGCGCAGCAGGGATAAGTTAGAGATAAATGATCAGAGTGCGCAGCAGGGATAAGTGAGAGATAAATGATCAGAGTGCGCAGCAGGGATAAGTTAGAGATAAATGATCAGAGGGCGCAGCAGGGATAAGTGAGTGATAAATGATCAGAGGGCGCAGCAGGGATAAGTTAGAGATAAATGATCAGAGGGCGCAGCAGGGATAAGTGAGAGATAAATGATCAGAGTGCGCAGCAGGGATAAGTTAGAGATAAATGATCAGAGTGTGCAGCAGGGATAAGTTAGAGATAAATGATCAGAGTGCGCAGCAGGGATAAGTTTGAGATAAATGATCAGAGTGGGCAGCAGGGATAAGTGAGAGATAAATGATCAGAGTGTGCAGCAGGGATAAGTTAGAGATAAATGATCAGAGGGCGCAGCAGGGATAAGTGAGAGATAAATGATCAGAGTGCGCAGCAGGGATAAGTTAGAGATAAATGATCAGAGTGTGCAGCAGGGGTAAGTTAGAGATAAATGATCAGAGTGCGCAGCAGGGATAAGTTAGAAATAAATGATCAGAGTGCGCAGCAGGGATAAGTTAGAGATAAATGATCAGAGTGCGCAGCAGGGATAAGTTAGAGATAAATGATCAGAGGGCGCAGCAGGGATAAGTTAGAGATAAATGATCAGAGTGCGCAGCAGGGATAAGTTAGAGAAAAATGATCAGAGCGAGCAGCAGGGATAAGTTAGAGATAAATGATCAGAGTGCGCAGCAGGGATAAGTTAGAGATAAATGATCAGAGTGTGCAGCAGGGATAAGTTAGAGATAAATGATCAGAGGGCGCAGCAGGGATAAGTTAGAGATAAATGATCAGAGGGCGCAGCAGGGATAAGTGAGAGATAAATGATCAGAGGGCGCAGCAGGGATAAGTTAGAGATAAATGTTCAGAGTGTGCAGCAGGGATAAGTTAGAGATAAATGATCAGAGTGCGCAGCAGGGATAAGTTAGAGATAAATGATCAGAGTGTGCAGCAGGGATAAGTGAGAGATAAATGAACATATTGCACAGCAGGGATAAGTGAGAGATAAATGATCAAAGGGCGCAGCAGGGATAAGTTAGAGATAAATGATCAGAGAGCGCAGCAGGGATAAGTGAGAGATAAATGATCAGAGTGTGCAGCAGGGATAAGTTAGAGATAAATGATCAGAGAGCGCAGCAGGGATAAGTGAGAGATAAATGATCAGAGTGCGCAGCAGGGATAAGCGAGAGATAAATGATCAGAGTGTGCAGCAGGGATAAGTTAGAGATAAATGTTCAGAGTGGGCAGCAGGGATACGTTAGAGATAAATGAACATATTGCACAGCAGGGATAAGTAAGAGATAAATGATCAGAGTGCGCAGCAGGGATAAGTTAGAGATAAATGATCAGAGTGCACAGCAGGGATAAGTTAGAGATAAATGATCAGAGTGCACAGCAGGGATAAGTTAGAGATAAATGTTCAGAGTGCGCAGCAGGGATAAGTTAGAGATAAATGTTCAGAGTGCGCAGCAGGGATAAGTTAGAGATAAATGTTCAGAGTGCGCAGCAGGGATACGTTAGAGATAAATGAACATATTGCACAGCAGGGATAAGTGAGAGATAAATGATCAAAGGGCGCAGCAGGGATAAGTTAGAGATAAATGATCAGAGAGCGCAGCAGGGATAAGTGAGAGATAAATGATCAGAGTGTGCAGCAGGGATAAGTTAGAGATAAATGATCAGAGAGCGCAGCAGGGATAAGTGAGAGATAAATGATCAGAGTGCGCAGCAGGGATAAGCGAGAGATAAATGATCAGAGTGTGCAGCAGGGATAAGTTAGAGATAAATGATCAGAGTGCGCAGCAGGGATAAGTTAGAGATAAATGATCAGAGTGCGCAGCAGGGATAAGTTAGAGATAAATGATCAGAGGGCGCAGCAGGGATAAGTTAGAGATAAATGATCAGAGAGCGCAGCAGGGATAAGTGAGAGATAAATGATCAGAGTGCGCAGCAGGGATAAGTTAGAGATAAATGATCAGAGTGCGCAGCAAGGATAAGTGAGAGATAAATGATCAGAGTGCGCAGCAGGGATAAGTTAGAGATAAATGATCAGAGAGCGCAGCAGGGATAAGTGAGAGATAAATGATCAGAGTGCGCAGCAGGGATAAGTTAGAGATAAATGTTCAGAGTGCGCAGCAGGGATACGTTAGAGATAAATGAACATATTGCACAGCATTGATAAGTTAGAGATAAATGTTCAGAGTGTGCAGCAGGGATAAGTGAGAGATAAATGTTCAGAGTGCGCAGCAGGGATAAGTTAGAGATAAATGATCAGAGTGCGCAGCAGGGATAAGTTAGAGATAAATGATCAGAGTGCGCAGCAGGGATAAGTTAGAGATAAATGATCAGAGGGCGCAGCAGGGATAAGTTAGAGATAAATGATCAGAGTGTGCAGCAGGGATAAGTTAGAGATAAATGATCAGAGTGCGCAGCAGGGATAAGTGAGAGATAAATGATCAGAGTGCGCAGCAGGGATAAGTGAGAGATAAATGATCAGAGTGTGCAGCAGGGATAAGTTAGAGATAAATGATCAGAGTGCGCAGCAGGGATAAGTTAGAGATAAATGATCAGAGTGGGCAGCAGGGATAAGTGAGAGATAAATGATCAGAGTGTGCAGCAGGGATAAGTTAGAGATAAATGATTAGAGGGCGCAGCAGGGATAAGTGAGAGATAAATGATCAGAGTGCGCAGCAGGGATAAGTTAGAGATAAATGATCAGAGTGTGCAGCAGGGATAAGTTAGAGATAAATGATCAGAGTGCGCAGCAGGGATAAGTTAGAGATAAATGTTCAGAGTGTGCAGCAGGGATAAGTTAGAAATAAATGATCAGAGTGCGCAGCAGGGATAAGTTAGAGATAAATGATCAGAGTGCGCAGCAGGGATAAGTTAGAGATAAATGATCAGAGTGCGCAGCAGGGATAAGTTAGAGATAAATGATCAGAGTGCGCAGCAGGGATAAGTGAGAGATAAATGATCAGAGTGTGCAGCAGGGATAAGTTAGAAATAAATGATCAGAGTGCGCAGCAGGGATAAGTTAGAGATAAATGATCAGAGTGCGCAGCAGGGATAAGTGAGAGATAAATGATCAGAGTGCGCAGCAGGGATAAGTTAGAGATAAATGATCAGAGTGCGCAGCAGGGATAAGTTAGAGATAAATGATCAGAGTGCGCAGCAGGGATAAGTTAGAGATAAATGTTCAGAGTGTGCAGCAGGGATAAGTTAGAAATAAATGATCAGAGTGCGCAGCAGGGATAAGTTAGAGATAAATGATCAGAGTGCGCAGCAGGGATAAGTGAGAGATAAATGATCAAAGTGCGCAGCAGGGATAAGTTAGAGATAAATGATCAGAGTGCGCAGCAGGGATAAGTTAGAGATAAATGATCAGAGTGTGCAGCAGGGATAAGTTAGAGATAAATGATCAGAGTGCGCAGCAGGGATAAGTTAGAGATAAATGTTCAGAGTGTGCAGCAGGGATAAGTTAGAGATAAATGATCAGAGTGCGCAGCAGGGATAAGTTAGAGATAAATGATCAGAGTGCGCAGCAGGGATAAGTTAGAGATAAATAATCAGAGTGCGCAGCAGGGATAAGTTAGAGATAAATGATCAGAGTGCGCAGCAGGGATAAGTTAGAGATAAATGTTCAGAGTGTGCAGCAGGGGTAAGTTAGAGATAAATGATAAGAGTGCGCAGCAGGGATAAGTTAGAGATAAATGATCAGAGTGCGCAGCAGGGATAAGTGAGAGATAAATGATCAGAGGGCGCAGCAGGGATAAGTGAGAGATAAATGATCAGAGGGAGCAGCAGGGATAAGTTAGAGATAAATGATCAGAGTGCGCAGCAGGGATACGTTAGAGATAAATGAACATATTGCACAGCAGGGATAAGTAAGAGATAAATGATCAGAGTGCGCAGCAGGGATAAGTTAGAGATAAATGATCAGAGTGCACAGCAGGGATAAGTTAGAGATAAATGATCAGAGTGCACAGCAGGGATAAGTTAGAGATAAATGTTCAGAGTGCGCAGCAGGGATAAGTTAGAGATAAATGTTCAGAGTGCGCAGCAGGGATAAGTTAGAGATAAATGTTCAGAGTGCGCAGCAGGGATACGTTAGAGATAAATGAACATATTGCACAGCAGGGATAAGTGAGAGATAAATGATCAAAGGGCGCAGCAGGGATAAGTTAGAGATAAATGATCAGAGAGCGCAGCAGGGATAAGTGAGAGATAAATGATCAGAGTGTGCAGCAGGGATAAGTTAGAGATAAATGATCAGAGAGCGCAGCAGGGATAAGTGAGAGATAAATGATCAGAGTGCGCAGCAGGGATAAGCGAGAGATAAATGATCAGAGTGCTCAGCAGGGATAAGCGAGAGATAAATGATCAGAGTGCGCAGCAGGGATAAGTGAGAGATAAATGATCAGAGGGTGCAGCAGGGATAAGTTAGAGATAAATGATCAGAGTGCGCAGCAGGGATAAGTTAGAGATAAATGATCAGAGTGCGCAGCAGGGATAAGTTAGAGATAAATGATCAGAGGGCGCAGCAGGGATAAGTTAGAGATAAATGATCAGAGTGTGCAGCAGGGATAAGTGAGAGATAAATGATCAGAGTGCGCAGCAGGGATAAGCGAGAGATAAATGATCAGAGTGTGCAGCAGGGATAAGTTAGAGATAAATGATCAGAGTGCGCAGCAGGGATAAGTTAGAGATAAATGATCAGAGTGCGCAGCAGGGATAAGTTAGAGATAAATGATCAGAGGGCGCAGCAGGGATAAGTTAGAGATAAATGATCAGAGAGCGCAGCAGGGATAAGTGAGAGATAAATGATCAGAGTGCGCAGCAGGGATAAGTTAGAGATAAATGATCAGAGTGCGCAGCAAGGATAAGTGAGAGATAAATGATCAGAGTGCGCAGCAGGGATAAGTTAGAGATAAATGATCAGAGAGCGCAGCAGGGATAAGTGAGAGATAAATGATCAGAGTGCGCAGCAGGGATAAGTTAGAGATAAATGTTCAGAGTGCGCAGCAGGGATACGTTAGAGATAAATGAACATATTGCACAGCATTGATAAGTTAGAGATAAATGTTCAGAGTGTGCAGCAGGGATAAGTGAGAGATAAATGTTCAGAGTGCGCAGCAGGGATAAGTTAGAGATAAATGATCAGAGTGCGCAGCAGGGATAAGTTAGAGATAAATGATCAGAGTGCGCAGCAGGGATAAGTTAGAGATAAATGATCAGAGGGCGCAGCAGGGATAAGTTAGAGATAAATGATCAGAGTGTGCAGCAGGGATAAGTTAGAGATAAATGATCAGAGTGCGCAGCAGGGATAAGTGAGAGATAAATGATCAGAGTGCGCAGCAGGGATAAGTGAGAGATAAATGATCAGAGTGTGCAGCAGGGATAAGTTAGAGATAAATGATCAGAGTGCGCAGCAGGGATAAGTTAGAGATAAATGATCAGAGTGGGCAGCAGGGATAAGTGAGAGATAAATGATCAGAGTGTGCAGCAGGGATAAGTTAGAGATAAATGATTAGAGGGCGCAGCAGGGATAAGTGAGAGATAAATGATCAGAGTGCGCAGCAGGGATAAGTTAGAGATAAATGATCAGAGTGTGCAGCAGGGATAAGTTAGAGATAAATGATCAGAGTGCGCAGCAGGGATAAGTTAGAGATAAATGTTCAGAGTGTGCAGCAGGGATAAGTTAGAAATAAATGATCAGAGTGCGCAGCAGGGATAAGTTAGAGATAAATGATCAGAGTGCGCAGCAGGGATAAGTTAGAGATAAATGATCAGAGTGCGCAGCAGGGATAAGTTAGAGATAAATGATCAGAGTGCGCAGCAGGGATAAGTGAGAGATAAATGATCAGAGTGTGCAGCAGGGATAAGTTAGAAATAAATGATCAGAGTGCGCAGCAGGGATAAGTTAGAGATAAATGATCAGAGTGCGCAGCAGGGATAAGTGAGAGATAAATGATCAGAGTGCGCAGCAGGGATAAGTTAGAGATAAATGATCAGAGTGCGCAGCAGGGATAAGTTAGAGATAAATGATCAGAGTGCGCAGCAGGGATAAGTTAGAGATAAATGTTCAGAGTGTGCAGCAGGGATAAGTTAGAAATAAATGATCAGAGTGCGCAGCAGGGATAAGTTAGAGATAAATGATCAGAGTGCGCAGCAGGGATAAGTGAGAGATAAATGATCAAAGTGCGCAGCAGGGATAAGTTAGAGATAAATGATCAGAGTGCGCAGCAGGGATAAGTTAGAGATAAATGATCAGAGTGTGCAGCAGGGATAAGTTAGAGATAAATGATCAGAGTGCGCAGCAGGGATAAGTTAGAGATAAATGTTCAGAGTGTGCAGCAGGGATAAGTTAGAGATAAATGATCAGAGTGCGCAGCAGGGATAAGTTAGAGATAAATGATCAGAGTGCGCAGCAGGGATAAGTTAGAGATAAATAATCAGAGTGCGCAGCAGGGATAAGTTAGAGATAAATGATCAGAGTGCGCAGCAGGGATAAGTTAGAGATAAATGTTCAGAGTGTGCAGCAGGGGTAAGTTAGAGATAAATGATAAGAGTGCGCAGCAGGGATAAGTTAGAGATAAATGATCAGAGTGCGCAGCAGGGATAAGTGAGAGATAAATGATCAGAGGGCGCAGCAGGGATAAGTGAGAGATAAATGATCAGAGGGAGCAGCAGGGATAAGTTAGAGATAAATGATCAGAGTGCGCAGCAGGGATACGTTAGAGATAAATGAACATATTGCACAGCAGGGATAAGTAAGAGATAAATGATCAGAGTGCGCAGCAGGGATAAGTTAGAGATAAATGATCAGAGTGCACAGCAGGGATAAGTTAGAGATAAATGATCAGAGTGCACAGCAGGGATAAGTTAGAGATAAATGTTCAGAGTGCGCAGCAGGGATAAGTTAGAGATAAATGTTCAGAGTGCGCAGCAGGGATAAGTTAGAGATAAATGTTCAGAGTGCGCAGCAGGGATACGTTAGAGATAAATGAACATATTGCACAGCAGGGATAAGTGAGAGATAAATGATCAAAGGGCGCAGCAGGGATAAGTTAGAGATAAATGATCAGAGAGCGCAGCAGGGATAAGTGAGAGATAAATGATCAGAGTGTGCAGCAGGGATAAGTTAGAGATAAATGATCAGAGAGCGCAGCAGGGATAAGTGAGAGATAAATGATCAGAGTGCGCAGCAGGGATAAGCGAGAGATAAATGATCAGAGTGCTCAGCAGGGATAAGCGAGAGATAAATGATCAGAGTGCGCAGCAGGGATAAGTGAGAGATAAATGATCAGAGGGTGCAGCAGGGATAAGTTAGAGATAAATGATCAGAGTGCGCAGCAGGGATAAGTGAGAGATAAATGATCAGAGTGCGCAGCAGGGATAAGTTAGAGATAAATGTTCAGAGTGCGCAGCAGGGATACGTTAGAGATAAATGAACATATTGCACAGCATTGATAAGTTAGAGATAAATGTTCAGAGTGTGCAGCAGGGATAAGTGAGAGATAAATGTTCAGAGTGCGCAGCAGGGATAAGTTAGAGATAAATGATCAGAGTGCGCAGCAGGGATAAGTTAGAGATAAATGATCAGAGTGCGCAGCAGGGATAAGTTAGAGATAAATGATCAGAGGGCGCAGCAGGGATAAGTTAGAGATAAATGATCAGAGGGCGCAGCAGGGATAAGTTAGAGATAAATGATCAGAGTGTGCAGCAGGGATAAGTGCGCAGCAGGGATAAGTGAGAGATAAATGATCAGAGTGCGCAGCAGGGATAAGTGAGAGATAAATGATCAGAGTGTGCAGCAGGGATAAGTTAGAGATAAATGATCAGAGTGCGCAGCAGGGATAAGTTAGAGATAAATGATCAGAGTGGGCAGCAGGGATAAGTGAGAGATAAATGATCAGAGTGTGCAGCAGGGATAAGTTAGAGATAAATGATTAGAGGGCGCAGCAGGGATAAGTGAGAGATAAATGATCAGAGTGCGCAGCAGGGATAAGTTAGAGATAAATGATCAGAGTGTGCAGCAGGGGTAAGTTAGAGATAAATGATCAGAGTGCGCAGCAGGGATAAGTTAGAGATAAATGATCAGAGTGCGCAGCAGGGATAAGTTAGAGATAAATGATCAGAGTGCGCAGCAGGGATAAGTTAGAGATAAATGATCAGAGGGCGCAGCAGGGATAAGTTAGAGATAAATGATCAGAGTGCGCAGCAGGGATAAGTTAGAGATAAATGATCAGAGCGAGCAGCAGGGATAAGTTAGAGATAAATGATCAGAGTGCGCAGCAGGGATAAGTTAGAGATAAATGATCAGAGTGTGCAGCAGGGATAAGTTAGAGATAAATGATCAGAGTGCGCAGCAGGGATAAGTTAGAGATAAATGTTCAGAGTGTGCAGCAGGGATAAGTTAGAAATAAATGATCAGAGTGCGCAGCAGGGATAAGTTAGAGATAAATGATCAGAGTGCGCAGCAGGGATAAGTTAGAGATAAATGATCAGAGTGCGCAGCAGGGATAAGTTAGAGATAAATGATCAGAGTGCGCAGCAGGGATAAGTGAGAGATAAATGATCAGAGTGTGCAGCAGGGATAAGTTAGAAATAAATGATCAGAGTGCGCAGCAGGGATAAGTTAGAGATAAATGATCAGAGTGCGCAGCAGGGATAAGTGAGAGATAAATGATCAGAGTGCGCAGCAGGGATAAGTTAGAGATAAATGATCAGAGTGCGCAGCAGGGATAAGTTAGAGATAAATGATCAGAGTGCGCAGCAGGGATAAGTTAGAGATAAATGTTCAGAGTGTGCAGCAGGGATAAGTTAGAAATAAATGATCAGAGTGCGCAGCAGGGATAAGTTAGAGATAAATGATCAGAGTGCGCAGCAGGGATAAGTGAGAGATAAATGATCAAAGTGCGCAGCAGGGATAAGTTAGAGATAAATGATCAGAGTGCGCAGCAGGGATAAGTTAGAGATAAATGATCAGAGTGTGCAGCAGGGATAAGTTAGAGATAAATGATCAGAGTGCGCAGCAGGGATAAGTTAGAGATAAATGTTCAGAGTGTGCAGCAGGGATAAGTTAGAGATAAATGATCAGAGTGCGCAGCAGGGATAAGTTAGAGATAAATGATCAGAGTGCGCAGCAGGGATAAGTTAGAGATAAATAATCAGAGTGCGCAGCAGGGATAAGTTAGAGATAAATGATCAGAGTGCGCAGCAGGGATAAGTTAGAGATAAATGTTCAGAGTGTGCAGCAGGGGTAAGTTAGAGATAAATGATAAGAGTGCGCAGCAGGGATAAGTTAGAGATAAATGATCAGAGTGCGCAGCAGGGATAAGTGAGAGATAAATGATCAGAGGGCGCAGCAGGGATAAGTGAGAGATAAATGATCAGAGGGAGCAGCAGGGATAAGTTAGAGATAAATGATCAGAGTGCGCAGCAGGGATAAGTTAGAGATAAATGATCAGTGTGCGCAGCAGGGATAAGTGAGAGATAAATGATCAGAGTGCACAGCAGGGATAAGTTAGAGATAAATGATCAGAGGGCGCAGCAGGGATAAGTTAGAGATAAATGTTCAGAGTGTGCAGCAGGGATAAGTTAGAGATAAATGATCAGAGGGCGCAGCAGGGATAAGTTAGAGATAAATGATCAGAGTGCGCAGCAGGTATACGTTAGAGATAAATGAACATATTGCACAGCAGGGTTAAGTGAGAGATAAATGATCAGAGTGTGCAGCAGGGATAAGTTAGAGATAAATGTTCAGAGTGCGCAGCAGGGATACGTTAGAGATAAATGAACATATTGCACAGCAGGGATAAGTAAGAGATAAATGATCAGAGTGCGCAGCAGGGATAAGTTAGAGATAAATGATCAGAGTGCACAGCAGGGATAAGTTAGAGATAAATGATCAGAGTGCACAGCAGGGATAAGTTAGAGATAAATGTTCAGAGTGCGCAGCAGGGATAAGTTAGAGATAAATGTTCAGAGTGTGCAGCAGGGATAAGTTAGAAATAAATGATCAGAGTGCGCAGCAGGGATAAGTTAGAGATAAATGATCAGAGTGCGCAGCAGGGATAAGTTAGAGATAAATGATCAGAGTGCGCAGCAGGGATAAGTTAGAGATAAATGATCAGAGTGCGCAGCAGGGATAAGTGAGAGATAAATGATCAGAGTGTGCAGCAGGGATAAGTTAGAAATAAATGATCAGAGTGCGCAGCAGGGATAAGTTAGAGATAAATGATCAGAGTGCGCAGCAGGGATAAGTGAGAGATAAATGATCAGAGTGCGCAGCAGGGATAAGTTAGAGATAAATGATCAGAGTGCGCAGCAGGGATAAGTTAGAGATAAATGATCAGAGTGCGCAGCAGGGATAAGTTAGAGATAAATGTTCAGAGTGTGCAGCAGGGATAAGTTAGAAATAAATGATCAGAGTGCGCAGCAGGGATAAGTTAGAGATAAATGATCAGAGTGCGCAGCAGGGATAAGTGAGAGATAAATGATCAAAGTGCGCAGCAGGGATAAGTTAGAGATAAATGATCAGAGTGCGCAGCAGGGATAAGTTAGAGATAAATGATCAGAGTGTGCAGCAGGGATAAGTTAGAGATAAATGATCAGAGTGCGCAGCAGGGATAAGTTAGAGATAAATGTTCAGAGTGTGCAGCAGGGATAAGTTAGAGATAAATGATCAGAGTGCGCAGCAGGGATAAGTTAGAGATAAATAATCAGAGTGCGCAGCAGGGATAAGTTAGAGATAAATGATCAGAGTGCGCAGCAGGGATAAGTTAGAGATAAATGTTCAGAGTGTGCAGCAGGGGTAAGTTAGAGATAAATGATAAGAGTGCGCAGCAGGGATAAGTTAGAGATAAATGATCAGAGTGCGCAGCAGGGATAAGTGAGAGATAAATGATCAGAGGGCGCAGCAGGGATAAGTGAGAGATAAATGATCAGAGGGAGCAGCAGGGATAAGTTAGAGATAAATGATCAAAGTGCGCAGCAGGGATAAGTTAGAGATAAATGATCAGAGTGCGCAGCAGGGATAAGTGAGAGATAAATGATCAGAGTGCACAGCAGGGATAAGTTAGAGATAAATGATCAGAGGGCGCAGCAGGGATAAGTTAGAGATAAATGTTCAGAGTGTGCAGCAGGGATAAGTTAGAGATAAATGATCAGAGTGCGCAGCAGGGATAAGTTAGAGATAAATGATCAGAGGGCGCAGCAGGGATAAGTGAGAGATAAATGATCAGAGTGCGCAGCAGGTATACGTTAGAGATAAATGAACATATTGCACAGCAGGGTTAAGTGAGAGATAAATGATCAGAGTGTGCAGCAGGGATAAGTTAGAGATAAATGTTCAGAGTGCGCAGCAGGGATACGTTAGAGATAAATGAACATATTGCACAGCAGGGATAAGTAAGAGATAAATGATCAGAGTGCGCAGCAGGGATAAGTTAGAGATAAATGATCAGAGTGCACAGCAGGGATAAGTTAGAGATAAATGATCAGAGTGCACAGCAGGGATAAGTTAGAGATAAATGTTCAGAGTGCGCAGCAGGGATAAGTTAGAGATAAATGTTCAGAGTGCGCAGCAGGGATACGTTAGAGATAAATGAACATATTGCACAGCAGGGATAAGTGAGAGATAAATGATCAAAGGGCGCAGCAGGGATAAGTGAGAGATAAATGATCAGAGTGTGCAGCAGGGATAAGTTAGAGATAAATGATCAGAGAGCGCAGCAGGGATAAGTGAGAGATAAATGATCAGAGTGTGCAGCAGGGATAAGTTAGAGATAAATGATCAGAGAGCGCAGCAGGGATAAGTGAGAGATAAATGATCAGAGTGCGCAGCAGGGATAAGTGAGAGATAAATGATCAGAGTGCTCAGCAGGGATAAGTGAGAGATAAATGATCAGAGTGCGCAGCAGGGATAAGTGAGAGATAAATGATCAGAGGGTGCAGCAGGGATAAGTTAGAGATAAATGATCAGAGTGCGCAGCAGGGATAAGTGAGAGATAAATGATCAGAGTGCGCAGCAGGGATAAGTTAGAGATAAATGATCAGAGAGCGCAGCAGGGATAAGTGAGAGATAAATGATCAGAGTGCGCAGCAGGGATAAGTTAGAGATAAATGTTCAGAGTGCGCAGCAGGGATACGTTAGAGATAAATGAACATATTGCACAGCATTGATAAGTTAGAGATAAATGTTCAGAGTGTGCAGCAGGGATAAGTGAGAGATAAATGTTCAGAGTGCGCAGCAGGGATAAGTTAGAGATAAATGATCAGAGTGCGCAGCAGGGATAAGTTAGAGATAAATGATCAGAGGGCGCAGCAGGGATAAGTGAGAGATAAATGATCAGAGTGCGCAGCAGGGATAAGTGAGAGATAAATGATCAGAGGGCGCAGCAGGGATAAGTGAGAGATAAATGATCAGAGGGCGCAGCAGGGATAAGTTAGAGATAAATGATCAGAGTGTGCAGCAGGGATAAGTTAGAGATAAATGATCAGAGTGCGCAGCAGGGATAAGTGAGAGATAAATGATCAGAGTGCGCAGCAGGGATAAGTGAGAGATAAATGATCAGAGTGCGCAGCAGGGATAAGATAGAGATAAATGAACATATTGCACAGCAGGGATAAGTGAGAGATAAATGATCAGAGGGCGCAGCAGGGATAAGTGAGAGATAAATGATCAGAGTGCGCAGCAGGGATAAGTTAGAGATAAATGATCAGAGTGTGCAGCAGGGATAAGTTAGAGATAAATGATCAGAGTGCGCAGCAGGGATAAGTTAGAGATAAATGATCAGAGTGTGCAGCAGGGATAAGTTAGAGATAAATGATCAGAGTGCGCAGCAGGGATAAGTTAGAGATAAATGATCAGAGGGCGCAGCAGGGATAAGTGAGAGATAAATGATCAGAGGGCGCAGCAGGGATAAGTTAGAGATAAATGAACATATTGCACAGCAGGGATAAGTGAGAGATAAATGAACATATTGCACAGCAGGGATAAGTTAGAGATAAATGATCAGAGTGCGCAGCAGGGATAAGTTAGAGATAAATGATCAGAGTGTGCAGCAGGGATAAGTTAGAGATAAATGATCAGAGTGCGCAGCAGGGATAAGTTAGAGATAAATGATCAGAGGGCGCAGCAGGGATAAGTGAGAGATAAATGATCAGAGGGAGCAGCAGGGATAAGTTAGAGATAAATGTTCAGAGGGCGCAGTAGGGATAAGTTACAGATAAATGATAAGAGTGCGCAGCAGGGATAAGTTAGAGATAAATGTTCAGAGTGCGCAGCAGGTATACGTTAGAGATAAATGAACATATTGCACAGCATTGATAAGTTAGAGATAAATGTTCAGAGTGTGCAGCAGGGATAAGTGAGAGATAAATGTTCAGAGTGCGCAGCAGGGATAAGTTAGAGATAAATGTTCAGAGTGTGCAGCAGGGATAAGTAAGAGATAAATGATCAGAGTGCGCAGCAGGGATAAGTTAGAGATAAATGATCAGAGGGCGCAGCAGGGATAAGTGAGAGATAAATGATCAGAGTGCGCAGCAGGGATAAGTGAGAGATAAATGATCAGAGGGCGCAGCAGGGATAAGTGAGAGATAAATGATCAGAGGGCGCAGCAGGGATAAGTTAGAGATAAATGATCAGAGTGTGCAGCAGGGATAAGTTAGAGATAAATGATCAGAGTGCGCAGCAGGGATAAGTTAGAGATAAATGATCAGAGTGCGCAGCAGGGATAAGTGAGAGATAAATGATAAGAGTGCGCAGCAGGGATAAGTTAGAGATAAATGTTCAGAGTGCGCAGCAGGTATACGTTAGAGATAAATGAACATATTGCACAGCATTGATAAGTTAGAGATAAATGTTCAGAGTGTGCAGCAGGGATAAGTGAGAGATAAATGTTCAGAGTGCGCAGCAGGGATAAGTTAGAGATAAATGTTCAGAGTGTGCAGCAGGGATAAGTAAGAGATAAATGATCAGAGTGCGCAGCAGGGATAAGTTAGAGATAAATGATCAGAGGGCGCAGCAGGGATAAGTGAGAGATAAATGATCAGAGTGCGCAGCAGGGATAAGTGAGAGATAAATGATCAGAGGGCGCAGCAGGGAAAAGTGAGAGATAAATGATCAGAGGGCGCAGCAGGGATAAGTTAGAGATAAATGATCAGAGTGTGCAGCAGGGATAAGTTAGAGATAAATGATCAGAGTGCGCAGCAGGGATAAGTTAGAGATAAATGATCAGAGTGCGCAGCAGGGATAAGTGAGAGATAAATGATCAGAGTGCGCAGCAGGGATAAGTTAGAGATAAATGATCAGAGTGCACAGCAGGGATAAGTGAGAGATAAATGATCAGAGGGCGCAGCAGGGATAAGTTAGAGATAAATGATCAGAGTGTGCAGCAGGGATAAGTTAGAGATAAATGAACATATTGCACAGCAGGGATAAGTGAGAGATAAATGATCAGAGTGTGCAGCAGGGATAAGTTAGAGATAAATGTTCAGAGTGCGCAGCAGGGATACGTTAGAGATAAATGAACATATTGCACAGCAGGGATAAGTGAGAGATAAATGATCAGAGTGCGCAGCAGGGATAAGTTAGAGATAAATGATCAGAGTGCACAGCAGGGATAAGTTAGAGATAAATGATCAGAGTGCACAGCAGGAATAAGTTAGAGATAAATGTTCAGAGTGCGCAGCAGGGATAAGTTAGAGATAAATGTTCAGAGTGCGCAGCAGGGATACGTTAGAGATAAATGAACATATTGCACAGCAGGGATAAGTGAGAGATAAATGATCAAAGGGCGCAGCAGGGATAAGTTAGAGATAAATGATCAGAGAGCGCAGCAGGGATAAGTGAGAGATAAATGATCAGAGTGTGCAGCAGGGATAAGTTAGAGATAAATGATCAGAGAGCGCAGCAGGGATAAGTGAGAGATAAATGATCAGAGTGCGCAGCAGGGATAAGTGAGAGATAAATGATCAGAGTGCGCAGCAGGGATAAGTGAGAGATAAATAATCAGATTGCGCAGCAGGGATAAGTGAGAGATAAATGATCAGAGTGCGCAGCAGGGATAAGTTAGAGATAAATGATCAGAGGGCGCAGCAGGGATAAGTTAGAGATAAATGTTCAGAGTGTGCAGCAGGGATAAGTTAGAGATAAATGATCAGAGTGCGCAGCAGGGATAAGTTAGAGATAAATGATCAGAGGGCGCAGCAGGGATAAGTGAGAGATAAATGATCAGAGTGCGCAGCAGGTATACGTTAGAGATAAATGAACATATTGCACAGCAGGGTTAAGTGAGAGATAAATCATCAGAGTGTGCAGCAGGGATAAGTTAGAGATAAATGATCAGAGTGCGCAGCAGGGATAAGTTAGAGATAAATGATCAGAGTGCACAGCAGGGATAAGTTAGAGATAAATGTTCAGAGTGCGCAGCAGGGATAAGTTAGAGATAAATGTTCAGAGTGCGCAGCAGGGATACGTTAGAGATAAATGAACATATTGCACAGCAGGGATAAGTAAGAGATAAATGATCAGAGTGCGCAGCAGGGATAAGTTAGAGATAAATGATCAGAGTGCACAGCAGGGATAAGTTAGAGATAAATGATCAGAGTGCACAGCAGGGATAAGTTAGAGATAAATGTTCAGAGTGCGCAGCAGGGATAAGTTAGAGATAAATGTTCAGAGTGCGCAGCAGGGATACGTTAGAGATAAATGAACATATTGCACAGCAGGGATAAGTGAGAGATAAATGATCAAAGGGCGCAGCAGGGATAAGTGAGAGATAAATGATCAGAGTGCGCAGCAGGGATAAGTTAGAGATAAATGATCAGAGAGCGCAGCAGGGATAAGTGAGAGATAAATGATCAGAGTGCGCAGCAGGGATAAGTGAGAGATAAATGATCAGAGTGTGCAGCAGGGATAAGTTAGAGATAAATGATCAGAGAGCGCAGCAGGGATAAGTGAGAGATAAATGATCAGAGTGCGCAGCAGGGATAAGTGAGAGATAAATGATCAGAGTGCTCAGCAGGGATAAGTGAGAGATAAATGATCAGAGTGCGCAGCAGGGATAAGTGAGAGATAAATGATCAGAGGGTGCAGCAGGGATAAGTTAGAGATAAATGATCAGAGTGCGCAGCAGGGATAAGTGAGAGATAAATGATCAGAGTGCGCAGCAGGGATAAGTTAGAGATAAATGATCAGAGAGCGCAGCAGGGATAAGTGAGAGATAAATGATCAGAGTGCGCAGCAGGGATAAGTTAGAGATAAATGTTCAGAGTGCGCAGCAGGGATACGTTAGAGATAAATGAACATATTGCACAGCATTGATAAGTTAGAGATAAATGTTCAGAGTGTGCAGCAGGGATAAGTGAGAGATAAATGTTCAGAGTGCGCAGCAGGGATAAGTTAGAGATAAATGATCAGAGTGCGCAGCAGGGATAAGTTAGAGATAAATGATCAGAGGGCGCAGCAGGGATAAGTGAGAGATAAATGATCAGAGTGCGCAGCAGGGATAAGTGAGAGATAAATGATCAGAGGGCGCAGCAGGGATAAGTGAGAGATAAATGATCAGAGGGCGCAGCAGGGATAAGTTAGAGATAAATGATCAGAGTGTGCAGCAGGGATAAGTTAGAGATAAATGATCAGAGTGCGCAGCAGGGATAAGTTAGAGATAAATGATCAGAGTGCGCAGCAGGGATAAGTGAGAGATAAATGATCAGAGTGCGCAACAGGGATAAGTTAGAGATAAATGATCAGAGGGCGCAGCAGGGATAAGTTAGAGATAAATGATCAGAGTGTGCAGCAGGGATAAGTTAGAGATAAATGAACATATTGCACAGCAGGGATAAGTGAGAGATAAATGATCAGAGTGTGCAGCAGGGATAAGTTAGAGATAAATGTTCAGAGTGCGCAGCAGGGATACGTTAGAGATAAATGATCAGAGTGTGCAGCAGGGATAAGTTAGAGATAAATGAACATATTGCACAGCAGGGATAAGTGAGAGATAAATGATCAGAGAGCGCAGCAGGGATAAGTGAGAGATAAATGATCAGAGTGCGCAGCAGGGATAAGTTAGAGATAAATGTTCAGAGTGCGCAGCAGGGATACGTTTGAGATAAATGAACATATTGCACAGCATTGATAAGTTAGAGATAAATGTTCAGAGTGTGCAGCAGGGATAAGTGAGAGATAAATGTTCAGAGTGCGCAGCAGGGATAAGTTAGAGATAAATGATCAGAGTGCGCAGCAGGGATAAGTTAGAGATAAATGATCAGAGGGCGCAGCAGGGATAAGTGAGAGATAAATGATCAGAGTGCGCAGCAGGGATAAGTGAGAGATAAATGATCAGAGGGCGCAGCAGGGATAAGTGAGAGATAAATGATCAGAGGGCGCAGCAGGGATAAGTTAGAGATAAATGATCAGAGTGCGCAGCAGGGATAAGTTAGAGATAAATGATCAGAGTGCGCAGCAGGGATAAGTGAGAGATAAATGATCAGAGTGCGCAGCAGGGATAAGTTAGAGATAAATGATCAGAGTGCACAGCAGGGATAAGTGAGAGATAAATGATCAGAGGGCGCAGCAGGGATAAGTTAGAGATAAATGATCAGAGTGTGCAGCAGGGATAAGTTAGAGATAAATGAACATATTGCACAGCAGGGATAAGTGAGAGATAAATGATCAGAGTGTGCAGCAGGGATAAGTTAGAGATAAATGTTCAGAGTGCGCAGCAGGGATACGTTAGAGATAAATGAACATATTGCACAGCAGGGATAAGTGAGAGATAAATGATCAGAGTGCGCAGCAGGGATAAGTTAGAGATAAATGATCAGAGTGCACAGCAGGGATAAGTTAGAGATAAATGATCAGAGTGCACAGCAGGGATAAGTTAGAGATAAATGTTTAGAGTGCGCAGCAGGGATAAGTTAGAGATAAATGTTCAGAGTGCGCAGCAGGGATACGTTAGAGATAAATGAACATATTGCACAGCAGGGATAAGTGAGAGATAAATGATCAAAGGGCGCAGCAGGGATAAGTTAGAGATAAATGATCAGAGAGCGCAGCAGGGATAAGTGAGAGATAAATGATCAGAGGGCGCAGCAGGGATAAGTTAGAGATAAATGATCAGAGAGCGCAGCAGGGATAAGTGAGAGATAAATGATCAGAGTGCGCAGCAGGGATAAGTGAGAGATAAATGATCAGAGTGCGCAGCAGGGATAAGTGAGAGATAAATGATCAGATTGCGCAGCAGGGATAAGTGAGAGATAAATGATCAGAGTGCGCAGCAGGGATAAGTTAGAGATAAATGATCAGAGTGTGCAGCAGGGATAAGTTAGAGATAAATGATCAGAGTGGGCAGCAGGGATAAGTGAGAGATAAATGATCAGAGTGCGCAGCAGGGATAAGTTAGAGATAAATGATTAGAGGGCGCAGCAGGGATAAGTTAGAGATAAATGATCAGAGTGCGCAGCAGGGATAAGTTAGAGATAAATGATCAGAGCGAGCAGCAGGGATAAGTTAGAGATAAATGATCAGAGTGCGCAGCAGGGATAAGTTAGAGATAAATGATCAGAGTGCGCAGCAGGGATAAGTTAGAGATAAATGTTCAGAGTGCGCAGCAGGGATACGTTAGAGATAAATGAACATATTGCACAGCATTGATAAGTTAGAGATAAATGTTCAGAGTGTGCAGCAGGGATAAGTGAGAGATAAATGTTCAGAGTGCGCAGCAGGGATAAGTTAGAGATAAATGATCAGAGTGCGCAGCAGGGATAAGTTAGAGATAAATGATCAGAGTGCGCAGCAGGGATAAGTTAGATATAAATGATCAGAGGGCGCAGCAGGGATAAGTGAGAGATAAATGATCAGAGTGCGCAGCAGGGATAAGTGAGAGATAAATGATCAGAGGGCGCAGCAGGGATAAGTGAGAGATAAATGATCAGAGGGCGCAGCAGGGATAAGTTAGAGATAAATGATCAGAGTGTGCAGCAGGGATAAGTTAGAGATAAATGATCAGAGTGCGCAGCAGGGATAAGTTAGAGATAAATGATCAGAGTGCGCAGCAGGGATAAGTGAGAGATAAATGATCAGAGGGAGCAGCAGGGATAAGTTAGAGATAAATGATCAGAGTGCGCAGCAGGGGTAAGTTAGAGATAAATGATCAGAGTGCGCAGCAGGGATAAGTTAGAGATAAATGATCAGAGTGCGCAGCAGGGATAAGTGAGAGATAAATGATCAGAGTGCGCAGCAGGGATAAGTGAGAGATAAATGATCAGAGTGCGCAGCAGGGATAAGTTAGAGATAAATGATCAGAGTGTGCAGCAGGGATAAGTTAGAGATAAATGAACATATTGCACAGCAGGGATAAGTGAGAGATAAATGATCAGAGTGTGCAGCAGGGATAAGTTAGAGATAAATGTTCAGAGTGCGCAGCAGGGATAAGTTAGAGATAAATGAACATATTGCACAGCAGGGATAAGTGAGAGATAAATGATCAGAGTGCGCAGCAGGGATAAGTTAGAGATAAATGATCAGAGTGCACAGCAGGGATAAGTTAGAGATAAATGATCAGAGTGCACAGCAGGGATAAGTTAGAGATAAATGTTCAGAGTGCGCAGCAGGGATAAGTTAGAGATAAATGTTCAGAGTGCGCAGCAGGGATACGTTAGAGATAAATGAACATATTGCACAGCAGGGATAAGTGAGAGATAAATGATCAAAGGGCGCAGCAGGGATAAGTTAGAGATAAATGATCAGAGAGCGCAGCAGGGATAAGTGAGAGATGAATGATCAGAGTGTGCAGCAGGGATAAGTTAGAGATAAATGATCAGAGAGCGCAGCAGGGATAAGTGAGAGATAAATGATCAGAGTGCGCAGCAGGGATAAGTGAGAGATAAATGATCAGAGTGCGCAGCAGGGATAAGTGAGAGATAAATGATCAGAGTGCGCAGCAGGGATAAGTGAGAGATAAATGATCAGAGTGCGCAGCAGGGATAAGTTAGAGATAAATGATCAGAGTGTGCAGCAGGGATAAGTTAGAGATAAATGATCAGAGTGGGCAGCAGGGATAAGTGAGAGATAAATGATCAGAGTGCGCAGCAGGGATAAGTTAGAGAAAAATGATTAGAGGGCGCAGCAGGGATAAGTTAGAGATAAATGATCAGAGTGCGCAGCAGGGATAAGTTAGAGATAAATGATCAGAGCGAGCAGCAGGGATAAGTTAGAGATAAATGATCAGAGTGCACAGCAGGGATAAGTTAGAGATAAATGATCAGAGTGCGCAGCAGGGATAAGTTAGAGATAAATGATCAGAGTGTGCAGCAGGGATAAGTGAGAGATAAATGATCAGAGTGCGCAGCAGGGATAAGTGAGAGATAAATGATCAGAGTGCGCAGCAGGGATAAGTTAGAGATAAATGATCAGAGTGTGCAGCAGGGATAAGTTAGAGATAAATGAACATATTGCACAGCAGGGATAAGTGAGAGATAAATGATCAGAGTGTGCAGCAGGGATAAGTTAGAGATAAATGTTCAGAGTGCGCAGCAGGGATATGTTAGAGATAAATGAACATATTGCACAGCAGGGATAAGTGAGAGATAAATGATCAGAGTGCGCAGCAGGGATAAGTTAGAGATAAATGATCAGAGTGCACAGCAGGGATAAGTTAGAGATAAATGATCAGAGTGCACAGCAGGGATAAGTTAGAGATAAATGTTCAGAGTGCGCAGCAGGGATAAGTTAGAGATAAATGTTCAGAGTGCGCAGCAGGGATACGTTAGAGATAAATGAACATATTGCACAGCAGGGATAAGTGAGAGATAAATGATCAAAGGGCGCAGCAGGGATAAGTTAGAGATAAATGATCAGAGTGCGCAGCAGGGATAAGTGAGAGATAAATGATCAGAGTGTGCAGCAGGGATAAGTTAGAGATCAATGATCAGAGTGCGCAGCAGGGATAAGTGAGAGATAAATGATCAGAGTGCGCAGCAGGGATAAGTTAGAGATAAATGATCAGAGTGTGCAGCAGGGATAAGTTAGAGATAAATGATCAGAGTGCGCAGCAGGGATAAGTGAGAGATAAATGATCAGAGTGTGCAGCAGGGATAAGTTAGAGATAAATGATCAGAGGGCGCAGCAGGGATAAGTGAGAGATAAATGATCAGAGTGCGCAGCAGGGATAAGTTAGAGATAAATGATCAGAGTGTGCAGCAGGGGTAAGTTAGAGATAAATGATCAGAGTGCGCAGCAGGGATAAGTTAGAGATAAATGATCAGAGTGCGCAGCAGGGATAAGTTAGAGATAAATGATCAGAGTGCGCAGCAGGGATAAGTTAGAGATAAATGATCAGAGGGCGCAGCAGGGATAAGTTAGAGGTAAATGATCAGAGTGCGCAGCAGGGATAAGTTAGAGATAAATGATCAGAGCGAGCAGCAGGGATAAGTTAGAGATAAATGATCAGAGTGCACAGCAGGGATAAGTTAGAGATAAATGATCAGAGTGCGCAGCAGGGATAAGTTAGAGATAAATGATCAGAGTGCGCAGCAGGGATAAGTTAGAGATAAATGATCAGAGTGCGCAGCAGGGATAAGTTAGAGATAAATGATCAGAGTGCGCAGCAGGGATAAGTTAGAGATAAATGATCAGAGTGCGCAGCAGGGATAAGTGAGAGGTTTAGCTGAAGTCCAGTTGCACTTGAAATTCTGATTTTGTTAATTATCACAGAACCAGATGCAGGCAGGTCCCATGTAGATAGTGTCTCCATTTTGCTAGTGAGACTGTCATCTGGCTGACATACAGATGATCCTCTTCTCTCAATAGAATAGATCATCAGAGACGTCTGTATGGCTGATATTGTGGTGAAAGCCCTCCCACAGTGTGATGTCATGACCATGGCCCTGGCATGGAAATAACAGCTGCTTCCAACCGCAAAGCAACTAGTATCTCCCTCTGTGATTATGTATGTCTAAAAAACAATACCTTTAAGGGGGGGGGGAGAGAGAAGGTTTATGGTAATTATACCATTGGCATTTAAAATACAGAATTTATTTTTTGAATGGATATGTCACTCGACTTTGAGTCATGCATCTGGAGCAATTTCACTTCAAAGAAGGAACTTCCCAATGCTTTCTGGCCGATGACATCAACCTAGAGATGTAAACCTCTCCTCTGTTTTTAAAACTATTTTTACGAGACAAATAGCAGCCCGGGATTCGGTCACAGAGTCCTATCAGCTAATCTGATCGCCGGCGTTCTGCTCATTTGACTGTACAATGTGCGAGATCTGCGGCTCGACGTCTGAACCGTAACTTGTCTTTCTAGTGTAAATGAGTTGCCACACATAGGATTTCCATTAGCATCTGCCGGAGGTGGAGGCCTCCTGAGGCCAAGTCTGGGCACAGGAATTACAATACAGACAACAGGCCACGTCTCCGCACAAAAGGAGTATTATATCACCTAACCCAAACCAGATTTCACGACTCCCGTGCCAGGCTCAAACAATGCCATGTCCGCTCGACAATTTCAGTGATTAAAAGTGAGCCCGGCTCGGCCGTTGTCACACACAAGAAAAGTTCACGTGCTTCGTGTTCCTGGCCTGCCCGCCGCGTCCCTTTCATCTTCCCTTGGCCGCGCCCTAGCGCTCGGAACGGTAGCCAGCGCCTCTACGTCACAAGAGGTTCGTCAATGAGAGCTTTGTGTGGTTGTGTTGTAAACATTTGAGGAAACTAATGAATAAAATATCTCTTTCCTTTATTAGTGAGGTTTTATTGGGTGGGTGAAGCCAAGGCTTTTCATGTCTCGTAGGCGATATTGGGATTCAGAGAGCCGGTCATTTGTCGGCTCACGGAAAGAGGCAGCGGGAAGATACAGCAGATTGCACCACTGGGGAAAGTCTTCCAGCATCAAAACCTAAGGTGCCACCAGAGCCAGGACAAGATCCTCCAGCACCCAAGGCTGAGACTCCAAAGTGCGCTTCTCCATCCCTCCCACCCCAGCCGTCACACACTGATTGCTATTAGACTAACAGTGCGCCCCTCCATCCCTCCCACCCCAGCCGTCACACACTGATTGCTATCAGGCTAAGAGGCGCCTCAAGGTCCTCAACACCTTAATCTCTAGTTATCTGGCTTGCAGTCACTGCCATGTATCGCCTTTTGTTATTTATCTCTGCTCTTAACACAATAGGGGAATTATAGCTGAGCGAGTTGAGCGCCACCTCCTATACTGCGCCCTGAGGCTGGAGCCTCTCTCGCCTCTGCCTCATTCTGCCCTGGGTGCCACCAGTTACTCCCCCCACATAAAGTGGGTAGAGTTTAATGGTTATTACAAATTACTTAAATGATACAGCACAGCTTTCCTTGTGACCAGGCCGCAATCCAACATTTCAGTAGGTATTGTAGTTGTAGCTTGAAGCAGAAATGGGTCATGGTGAACTTTGGGCCCTAGGCAAGTGCCAACTTTGGGCCCACCCTCGAAGGCCAGCTGGCTTTTTTTGGAAGACTTGGTGGGGGCTAATGTCAGCCGGGCACCTAGACTCTCTTCAGGCCCTAGGCACTTGCCTAGGTTTGCCTTGTGGGCTCTGGCTTGCAGCAGTGGTGAAAAATACACCGTTCCTCCAAGCAAACTGTGGTGGGACCCGATGAACTCAAGTGAGAGGGATATGGAGGCTGCCATATTTATTCCCTTATAAGCAATACTGCCCTGCTGATCCTCTGCCTCTTATACTTTTAGCCACAGACCCTGAACAAGCATGCAGCAGATCAGGTGTTTGTGACATTATTGTCAGATCGGACAAGATTAGCTGCATGCTTGTTTCTGGTGTATGATCCAGGTACTACTGCAGCCAAATAGATCGGCAGGGCTGCCAGGCAACTGATATTGTTTAAAAGGAAATAAATATGGCAGCCTCCATATACCTCTCACTTCAGGAGTCCTTTAAATAATAATCTTAGTAATAGGCTATCATTTTTTTTCCGACTGTGGACCTTTTAGGATTCCGGCTCTGTACAATTAACACGCTGACACATCATTGCATTCCAGCGGTTCTGGAGATGAGGTTAGCTTACAGGGACAACAAAGGATGATTTGAATATTCAGCAGTGATGCATTGTGGGAGACATCATATGCTCACTCCAACCTGAATTATCGCAAATACCTTCTGTTTTAAGAAGGCAAACTTTTGTTTTTCATAGCATTTTAGTAAGAGGGCTTTTTGGTCCATTGTAGCCCCCTTACACACTCCTAGGAGTTCTGGTTCACCATGAGCATGCTGGGTAATCTGTAACTTAAGCAGTAAAGGGAGACACATATCCATCATAACTCTCTTTATTGGATTCACATTCTGTAATACATGAATGAAATGTAACACGAGGCCAGGCAGTCTGCATGGTGTTTATCATACTCAGTGCATAGCATAGTCATCAACATCACAAGTAACTCATGATGAAACAGACAGGATAAATAAATAGACTATTTCAAAGAGAAAAATCAATGACTTAATGAGTTGATACACAAATCAACATAAAATACTGACAGTGTTAAAAAGGCCCATAGAGTTGAACTTCTTTGGCTTTTGTTTTACAAAATAACATAACAATAAAATAAAAATAAAATGTGATAATACGCTGCTGTAAAATATAAACTATTTGTAATAAACTCTTTGCGTTTAGCAAACCTGTAAATAGGTATGCTGAAAATGGCATTAGCCAAAAGGCTTAAAGTGTAACGTCTGCTAAGAAATACTAGGCATGCGTGTTAGCTATACCTCCAACCAAACACTGGACTGTTGCCATGGCTGCGATAAAAGCTAAAATTAACATTTCCACGGGTGGCTGCAGACTGAATTGGAAACGCCATTTAAATACCAATTTATGACAAAAAGGTTTCTGTATCAATGATATTCATTGTTATTTAAATTAGCTTTGTTGTTGTTTCCTCGCAGCCATGGCAACAGTCTAGTGTTTGGTGGAAGCATCAAAAAATATCTCAGGAGCAAGCCTAGGAATAGCCCCGTACAGTAGATGCATGTATAAAACCTTTATTAGGTTATTTATTAAAAGGGTGGCAGCAAATAACAGACTATGCTACAGGAGTCAGGTACGGTATTGCCTGTTGGTGTAGCAGGTTAACAGTCGTACTGTTGCCCATTTTATAAATAAGCTAATAAAGGTTATGCTTTATACATGTATTTGCAGTGATATTTCTAGGCATGCTCCTGGGACATTTTTTTGATTATAGTTTCCCTGATGCACAGTCGACTTCTGTTTCTGTCTGGTGGAAGCATGGCTCCAAATTTCTATTTTCATATTCCCGTTTAACTCTACAGTGAGAATTTCACTTCTGAGGGCTGGTGCACACCAAAACCCGCTAGCAGATCCGCAAAATGCTAGCAGATTTTGAAACGCTTTTTCTTCTTTTTCTGTAGCGTTTCAGCTAGCGTTTTGCGGTTTTGTCTAGCGGTTTTGGTATAGTAGATTTCCTGTATTGTTACAGTAAAGCTGTTACTGAACAGCTACTGTAACAAAAAACGCCTGGCAAACCGCTCTGAAGTGCCGTTTTTCAGAGCGGTTTGCGTTTTTCCTATACTTAACATTGAGGCAGAAACGCACCCGCAATCCAAAAAATGCCTCACCCAGGCATTTTTCGTTTCTTCAAAACGCCTGCCGCTCTGGTGTGCACCACCCCATTGAGATACATTGACCAAGCAGATCCGCAGCCGCAAGCGGATCTGAAAACGCCCAAAAAGCCGCTCGGTGTGCACCAGCCCTCAAAGCTGAACGGTTCACACCTAGAGGTATATCAACATGTCAAATGTGTGTTTACAGCCCAAGTGCAGCCACACCCAGTACTGTTCCCTGCCAATACTGAGCTACCACCTAAGGTAAGAAAACAAAACAAAGGAAAATAGTAGGAACTTTTAAAACAACATTTAGAGGATTTTTAAAACAAACTTTTAGGGCTGGTGCACACCGGGCGGCTTTTTGGGCGTTTTCAGATCCGCTTGCGGCTGCGGATCTGCTTGGTCAATGTATCTCAATGGGGTGGTGCACACCAGAGCGGGAGGCGTTTTGCGGAAACGAAAAATGCCTGGGTGAGGCATTTTTTTGGATTTCGGATGCGTTTCTGCCTCAATGTTAAGTATAGGAAAAACGCAAACCGCTCTGAAAAACGGCACTTCAGAGCGGTTTTGCAGGCGTTTTTGTTACAGAAGCTGTTCAGTAACAGCTTTACTGTAACAATATATGAAATCTACTATACTGAAAACCGCAGCAGCAATCCGCAAAACGCTAGCAAAACGCCTCATAAAAATAAAAAAAAGCGTTTAAAAATCTGCTAGCATTTTGCGGATCTGCTAGCGGGTTTTGGTGTGCACCAGCCCTTAAAACAACTTTTGCAGAAGCCTTTGCAAGGCCAAGGCAAGTACTTGAGCTGGAAGTAATTTGCTTTTTTAAATTGAATTCACTCTTTAAAGTGAAATTTCACGTTAATAGAACCTGTTGTCAGATGGTGTAACAAAGGGATGTACGGCAGGTCTAACATTCAATAAAGGAGGCTGCCATGCTTCACTAAGTATTGTAGAAAGGTTTCAGGTCTTACCTTTAAAGGAGACCAGAACTGAGTAGAATAAGGAGGCCGCCATTGCTGACAACTTTTTGAAAATGCTGCTTACTAGGCTGTTGTCTGTTGTGTCGTTACTTTGCTTGTGGTCAGTGCTCTACCCTCCACTGTCCCTCTCTGAATTGCAATCAGCAGTGCTGCCACCTCTGTCCATCCCAGGTACTGCAGGTGCCTAAAATACATTTCTGTGAATGCTCGTTTATACACATCATGGTATAGCCATGTCTATATATAATTTGAAAGTGTCCCTGCGGCTGTCCCTGTGCCAGTGCTTTTTTGCACTGCGCATGTGCAGGGACAGACCCTGAGACACTAGAGCCGGAGGAGGACGGGGCCAGAAGGGGCGGCGGGCACGCGGCTGGTGCGCGCATGTGCACGGCGGATTAGTGACAGACCTAGCCCATTTTTAAACTGGCTAAGGTCACTAGTGTAAATAATAAAGTGGCTTAAATTTCACACTTTTTTCTTGTATTGCAGAAAGCAATTTCTCTTTTTAATGAGGAGAAATATATACCGTGACACTTCTATGTACAGGTGATCTACTTATTCAGTCCTCAGTTCCTGAAATTTCCTAACATTACATTAACATTACAAAGTGTCATTGCAATGGACAGCGAATAACTCCATGAGTTAGTGAAGCAAAAATATATCAATATTTCCCAGATGTCCCTCTGTTCAGCTGACTGCCTTTTTTTCTTTTAGAAAAGATCTCTTTAAAGTGACCTGAACTCAGAACTTCCTCTCTGTTATAAATGAAAAGCAACAGCATAATAACCTTTAACCTTCCTGGCGGTAAGCCCGAGCTCGGCTCGGGCTATGCCGCGCAGGAGGAATTCTCAGCCCCTGCTGGGCCGATTTGCAAATTTTTTTTAATTACACGCAGCTAGCACTTTGCTAGCTGCGTGTACTGCCCGATCGACGGTGCTCCTCGCCGATTCGCCGCTACCCGCCGCGCTGCACCCCCCCAGGCCCCATGCGCAGCCTGGCCAATCAGTGCCAGGCAACGCTGAGGGGTGGATCAGGACTCCCTTTCATGTCACGACGTCGATGACGTCATCCCGCCCGTCGCCATGGCGACAGGGGGAAGCCATAATGGAAATCCCATTCAGAACGGGATTTCCTGATGGGCCTGATCGCCGGAGGCGGTAGGGGAATGCCGCAGCTCAGCGGCTGTCATGTAGCTAGCGCTAGGGTAGCTACATGATTTTAAAAAAAAAATGTTTTAATATTGCTGCGCTGCCTCCTGGCGGTTTTAACTGACCGCAAGGATGGTTAAAGAAAAAACATTTCCTTGTTGCAGCTTATAGAGCTCTTACAGAGATGCCGCAGTGGTGTTACTTCCTGGTTTGCTTGGAGCACAGAAAGGGTTAACCTCCTGTGTTTACATATTAGCTCACAACTTGGCAGACAGTTGAGTGTGGGGGGGGGGGGGGATTAGACAGGCTCTTCTCTATAAACACACACAGCGTGGACACAGGGTGGACTTCTTTGTGTTTTCCTTCTCTCCTGATCAAGAGTTCAGGTCCGCTTTAAATACTCCACTAACCACTGCAGATACAATGGAATGGGCGGATTTATGCTTATCTGGGAGATTCATGCTTGCATAGGAGGGTCCTACCTGGAACAAGTGCTTATTGCTTATTCAGCTGCAGTTTTAAAAAGTAACATATCTAAATAATATTGTTGTGTAAAGCTCAGTTCAATAAAACGTTTATGGATTTTTCCATTCATGTGAATACATTTAGGGGTGTTTACAACTTCACATCACTGACGTTACACGTCATTCATGTCCCACCTCCAGGAAATGACATAAATATAACACTGAAGATTGTCACTTTTTTTTTTTTTACCTCAGTCTCTACGCATGTCTTCCGTTCGGTGAAGATGTAGAGATGAGGTACATAAACCAAGGCACATTTTCAGAGGAAGAGCAGTTTGTGTGGTACATAAATTGCCCTGAGATCCGTCAGATCACTGACATTTTTATTGATTGAGAGACTCCTCCATTTATACCAGAACTGGTCAAAAATAGGCATTTGTAATAATCTGAACTGATATTGTTCAATTAAGTTTTCCGTGCATGGGATGGCTGTTTGTCCTGTTGCTTAAAGTGAACTTTAAGTGAGGGAAAAAAAATGAGTTTTACTCACCTGGGGCTTTCCTCAGCCCCCTGCAGCTGATCGGTGCCCTCGCCGTGTCTCTCTGATCCTCCTGTCCCCGCCGGCAACCACTTCCGGTTTCGCCGTCAGGACCCGACAGGCATGGGAACGCGAGTGATTCTTCGCGTTCCCAGCCAAAATATCGACCCCTATGCTGCTATTGCAACCTCCTGGCCGCAATAGCAGCATAGGGGGCGATATTATGGATGGGGGCGAAGAATCACTCGCGTTCCCATGCCTGTCGGGTCCTGGCGGCGAAACCGGAAGTGGTCGCCGGCGGGGACGGGAGGATCAGAGAGAAACGGCGGCGGCACCGATCGGCTGCAGGGGGCTGAGGGAAGCCCCAGGTGAGTAAAACTTTTTTTTTTTCTCACTTAAGTGCCTCTTTAAAGGATACCTGACCCTGGGCAAAGCTACCTAAGGTAAGCACAGAGATTTGTTCATGCTGGATCCACAGACCTCTGTGCATTGTCCGTTCCTCTCCTAGTCCCTCCCGGTCCCCGTAAACACGCCTTGAAAAATCTTTTGGCTAAAGTCAAATTTTCAGACAGAAAGAGGCTGGCTTGCTTGCTCATCCGAAGGGGTGTGAATAGGGTGAGGAAGAGGAGGGAATGGGAGGGTGATAGGAGGGAACATTGGACCAAGCCTGCCTCTTCCTGTCTGAAAATGTGGCTTTAGCCAAAATTCAGAGTGATTACGGGGACCAGGAAGAACTAGGAGAGAAACGGACAACACACAGGGGTATGTGAATCCAGCATGAACACACCTCTGTGATTACCTTATGTAGCTTTGCCCAAAGCCAGATATCCTTTAATAGCATTTTCTTACCAAACCTCAGCATACTGTAAGGCTACAAAGACCACATAGAGTCTTTCTTTCTGGTCTACCTGAGGTCTGTGCTGCTAATAGATGGGCCATAGGGGTAGAGTGCTCCCTGTTGGATAGAGGAAGAATTGCAGTGCTGAATCCAGGGGAGGTGAGTAATGAACTGCGGCAGCTATTTCTAGCAGCATGATGTTTTCCTGATTTTATGGTCTAAAAGCTTGTGGAAATATTCTAACGCTTTTAGACCCTAAAATCCGAAAGTAACCATCCCGCCGGGGAGGTTAAAGGACTATCATGAAAAAATGTAAAATACCCGTGCACATATACTTAGAAGAGGTACATTTCTCCCAAATTAAAATGTAGTATAAATTACTTTTCTCCTATGTTCCCATCACTTACAATAGGCAGTAGAAATCTAACAGGTCTGACAGGTTTTAAACTAGTCCATCTCCTCATGGGGAATTATCAGGGTCTTCTTTATTTTCAAAAGCACTTCCTGAAAAGCAGTAGCTCAGTCCAACTGCCAGAATAGCATGAGAATGAGTAGTAAGGCCAACCGACATCTTTGTATAGATCTTTTCCAGGGATTGCTTTTGTAAAAAATATAGAG
The DNA here is from genome assembly GCF_040937935.1 of Hyperolius riggenbachi. NCBI lineage: Eukaryota > Metazoa > Chordata > Amphibia > Anura > Hyperoliidae > Hyperolius > Hyperolius riggenbachi. The sequence goes on from NC_090646.1 coordinate 54,039,172, forward strand.
GAGATACCAGGAACCCCCCATGAGGAGATAGATTAGTCCGTAACCTGTCAGATCTATCAGATTAGTACTGCCTTTATGAGTTACAGGAACATAGGATAAGAGTAATTCATAGTACATTTTAAACAGAGAGAAATATATTTCTTACAGTGTACGTACACGTGTATTTCAATTTTTAAATTTTTTTTGGCTGTAGTGGGCCTTTAATAGATTAAATTATTGAAAAAAAAAACACAAACAGCTCAGCCAAACAGACAGCAATGTTTAGAGCAATTTTGAAAGAGAACACTGAATATTATTACACAACTATTTTCCAGGCAAAGGAAACCATTGCCATGTCAATGTTTTGCTTCTCGCTGTAGTTATCTGGTATAAATGGGTGAGTCACATATATATTTCATTCAGTAAGGCAAAGGGGCAAAGCATGCAGAGTATGATCCGTGTCCAACAATCACCCTAGCTTGGTATAAGAGAGATGTTTGAACCACTTCCCCACCACAGATTATTTATTTCCCCTTAAAAACCAGAGCCATTTTCACATTTTGCTCCTCCCATTCATTCACCAATAACTTTATCACTACTTATCTCACCTAAATTATCTATATATTGTTTTTTGTGGGGCAAACTAGGCTTTCTTTGAAAGGGTTGGCAATTAAACCCCTACCTAATGCCTCACTCCCCCTATAATTGGAGTTGGCAATTATTTTGTTTGGCATTAGGTGTGTGTGTGTGTGGGGGGGGGGGGGAGTTAGGTATCAGTAGCACAGGCTTCAAGTGAGAATGGGTGCCGGGTACTGTATAGTAACATCAGTAATTTAAACTAATGATATTTTACTATTAGCAGCACCACCCGGTGCCCAGCTTGTGTAGCAGCGCTGCAATACGTATCCGTCCACACTCCCCTCGCACTTCCCTGCTGGCTCTGAGCTGGCAGTTGGTGACACCTGATTGCTACACTTTGCATAGCACGATATTGCCCTTTGCCTTAGTGATTATTGCCATTTGCGCATACACATGTTCTCTGCAGCACAAGTCAGGCAGCGCTCTGATGTGGGATATTAGCTGAATATTTCATCAGGCTGATGGTGGACTACATTACTGAGGTGTCAGGCTTGGAAGACGGTTAGAAGGAAGGATGATATTTAGCTGTATGGCTTCACCAACTTCATGGCAGCGTAATTCTGCAAGAGAAGATCACACGTCAGTCACCTGATTGGACCAAATAAGCAGCACAATTCATCATCAGACACACTTAACAAGGATTACCGGCGAATATTTGTACCTCGATGCACTGTAAAGCTCTCAATGCTCCCATCCTAAGGCCTGGATATTCACCTACCTCTGCATGATAGTCATGTGACTTACCCCAGCATGATGATCATGTGACTTACCCCAGCATGATGCTCATGTGACTTACCCCAGCATGATGATCATGTGACTTACCCCAGCATGATGATCATGTGACTTACCCCAGCATGATGATCATGTGACTTACCCCAGCATGATGCTCATGTGACTTACATACAGGCTGGGCGTATGAGCAATTAGTTACACTATATATAGGAAGCTATGGCTACAGCACTCCCTGGGCATCCTATGACCCTCTGACGAAGGATCTCTTATCCGAAATGGCGCTGTCAGGGTCATGGACGTTTAATACTCTGCCATAGACTTTGTGCGATCCTGGGCTCCTCAGCTCGCTGTATGTGTGCTCTATAAGGATCTTCATTTGCTGCAGCTCCGGGATCTGTTTGTGTTAACATCATAGCTGTTTATCTTTTGGCATCCCCGGCATCACTTTGCTCTGCTTGTGCTGCATATACTGCTGTACATGATTTAAATGCTTATAGTGTTTAAGATACTGCTGTGATGTAATACCATTGACTGAGTGTATATTCTGAGTGTTTGTCTCAGCTTGTGCAATATTGTCTGTACATGTGAATATCCACTTTTCTGATTTATATTTAATACAAAGATTTTTGCAACTCAACCTTTGGTGTGCAGGTTTATAATATACTTTCATGTGACTTACCCCAGCATGATGCTCATGTGACTGATGAGAGACACCATAAAGCTAAAGAGAAGTAGCTGGGATTGTAAAGATAGGGTCAGCCAATGTGGCTAATGTATTGTGAAGAAGAGGCCATGCAATACAAGTGGAGTTATGTGAAGAAGTGGCCTTTCAATGTGGGGATTGTTGTGCGAAGGAGGGGTCAGCCATTGTGGGAGGTGTTGTGTGAAGGAGGGGTCAGCCATTGTGGGAGGTGTTGTGTGAAGGAGGGGTCAGCCATTGTGAGAGATGTTGAATGAAGGAGGGGTCAGCCATTGTGGGAGGTGTTGTGTGAAGGAGGGGTCAGCCATTGTGAGAGATGTTGAATGAAGGAGGGGTCAGCCATTGTGGGAGGTGTTGTGTGAAGGAGGGGTCAGCCATTTTGAGAGATGTTGAATGAAGGAGGGGTCAGCCATTGTGGGAGGTGTTGTGTGAAGGAGGGGTCAGCCATTGTAAGAGGTGTTGTGTGAAGGAGGGGTCAGCCATTGTGGGAGGTGTTGTGTGAAGGAGGGGTCAGCCATTGTGGGAGGTGTTGTGTGAAGGAGGGGTCAGCCATTGTGAGAGATGTTGAATGAAGGAGGAGTCAGCCATTGTGGGAGGTGTTGTGTGAAGGAGGGGTCAGCCACTGTGGGAGGTGTTGTGTGAAGGAGGAGTCAGCCATTGTGGGAGGTGTTGTGTGAAGGAGGGGTCAGCCATTGTGGGAGGTGTTGTGTGAAGGAGGGGTCAGCCATTGTGGGAGGTGTTGTGTGAAGGAGGGGTCAGACTTTGTGGGAGGTATTGTGTGACGGAGGGGTCAGACTTTGTGGGAGGTGTTGTGTGAAGGAGGGGTCAGCCATTGTGAGAGATGTTGAATGAAGGAGGGGTCAGCAATTGTGGGAGGTGTTGTGTGAAGGAGGGGTCAGCCACTGTGGGAGGTGTTGTGTGAAGGAGGGTTTCAGCCATTGTGGGAGGTGTTGTGTGAAGGAGGGGTCAGACTTTGTGGGAGGTGTTGTGTGAAGGAGGGGTCAGACTTTGTGGGAGGTGTTGCGTGAAGAAGGGGTCAGCAATTTTGGGAGGTGTTAAATAAAGAAGAGGTCAACCATTGTGGGAGGTGTTGTGTGAAGGAGGGGTCAGCCACTGTGGGAGGTGTTGTGTGAAGGAGGGGTCAGCCATTGTGGGAGGTGTTGTGTAAAGGAGGGGTCAGCCATTGTGGGAGGTGTTGTGTGAAGGAGGGGTCAGCCATTGTGGAAGGTGTTGTGTGAAGGAGGGGTCAGCCATTGTGAGAGATGTTGAATGAAGGAGGGGTCAGCCATTGTGGGAGGTGTTGTGTGAAGGAGGGGTCAGCCACTGTGGGAGGTGTTGTGTGAAGGAGGGGTCAGCCATTGTGGGAGGTGTTGTGTGAAGGAGGGGTCAGCCATTGTGGGAGGTGTTGTGTGAAGGAGGGGTCAGCCATTGTGAGATATGTTGAATGAAGGAGGGGTCAGCCATTGTGGGAGGTGTTGTGTGAAGGAGGGGTCAGCCACTGTGGGAGGTGTTGTGTGAAGGAGGGGTCAGCCATTGTGGGAGGTGTTGTGTGAAGGAGGGGTCAGCCATTGTGGGAGGTGTTGTGTGAAGGAGGGGTCAGACTTTGTGGGAGGTGTTGTGTGAAGGAGGGGTCAGACTTTGTGGGAGGTGTTGTGTGAAGGAGGGGTCAGCCATTGTGAGAGATGTTGAATGAAGGAGGGGTCAGCCATTGTGGGAGGTGTTGTGTGAAGGAGGGGTCAGCCACTGTGGGTGGTGTTGTGTGAAGGAGGGTTTCAGCCATTGTGGGAGGTGTTGTGTGAAGGAGGGGTCAGACTTTGTGGGAGGTGTTGTGTGAAGGAGGGGTCAGACTTTGTGGGAGGTGTTGCGTGAAGAAGGGGTCAGCAATTTTGGGAGGTGTTAAATAAAGAAGAGGTCAACCATTGTGGGAGGTGTTGTGTGAAGGAGGGGTCAGACTTTGTGGGAGGTGTTGTGTGAAGGAGGGGTCAGACATTGTGGGAGGTGTTGTGCGAAGGAGGGGTCAGCCATTGTGGGAGGTGTTGTGTGAAGGAGGGGTCAGACATTGTGAGAGGTGTTGTGTGAAGGAGGGGTCAGACATTGTGGGAAGTGTTGTGTGAAGGAGGGGTCAGCCATTGTGTGAAGTGTTGTGTGAAGGAGGGGTCAGCCATTGTGAGAGGTGTTGTGTGAAGGAGGGGTTAGCCATTGTGAGAGGTGTTGTGTGAAGGAGGCATTAGCCATTGTGGGAGGTGTTGTGTGAAGGAGGAGTCAGCCGTTATGGGAGGTGTTGTGTAAAGGAGGGGTCAGACTTTGTGGGAGGTGTTGTGTGAAGGAGGGGTCAGACATTGTGGGAGGTGTTGTGCGAAGGAGGGGTCAGCCATTGTGGGAGGTGTTGTGTGAAGGAGGGGTCAGACATTGTGAGAGGTGTTGTGTGAAGGAGGGGTCAGACATTGTGGGAAGTGTTGTGTGAAGGAGGGGTCAGCCATTGTGGGAGGTGTTGTGTGAAGGAGGGGTCAGCCATTGTGGGAGGTGTTGTGTGAAGGAGGGGTCAGCCATTGTGGGAAGTGTTGTGTAAAGGAGGGGTCAGACATTGTGAGAGGTGTTGTGTGAAGGAGGCGTTAGCCATTGTGGGAGGTGTTGTGTGAAGGAGGGGTCAGACATTGTAGGAGGTGTTGAGTTAAGAAGTGTTCAGCCATTGTGGGAGGTGCTGTGTAAAGAAGAGGTCAGCCATTGTGGGAGGCACTAGAAAAGGTCACAGTGAACCCTCCCACTATTGATGCCTAACCTTTACCACCACCCACGGCTTACTCTAACCATCACCCCTATGGCTACCCTTAACTGTCCCTGCATGCTCTGTACTACCATACCTCCAGCCCTCGATCATGTGTCTTGCATGCAAAGCCAGAGGTATGCAGCATAGAGCATGCAGCCGTCAGGAAGATCAGATGAGCCCCGAAGCAGTGCTGGAGCAGGTAAATATTGCCACCACTAGAGATGGTCATCGAAATTCTAACTATTCTGGGTTTCATGCAAATTTAATACAAACCGTGTACAACTTGGTACTGCCCCAATCAAAGCGGGCAGGAAGTGTATCTGATTGGCTTAGTTTCAAGCTGACTTGTATGCATTACATTTCCACAGATTTCAGAATTATTAGAATCTTGAGGACCATCTATAGCCGTCATCTTCTATATCTGGTGTTGCGTCACAGCTTACCGGGAAGGAGTACAGGAAGATTCCCAGGAAGAGCAGCAGGATGAAGGTGATCAAGATGACCAGAATGAGGCACTTGTATCTTCTCCACAGAATATACTTCATTGTCTTAAACGGAGACGTGAACCACAGGAAAGAGGTCTCTGGACGCCTGCAAGCAAGAGATCGCCGGGTTACCAGGTACTGGGTGAAAGGATGGATACATACAGCACAATACGCACAAGGCTGAGGCCTACTTCTATAATTATGCATCTTGGGCATTTATAGAGCCCTCAGTTTTCCATATGAAGCAGAACCATTCCCATGACTTCAAACACTTTCCATCGTCACACAGCTTTATTGTATTGGCTTAATAAGTTCCAACTTATTCCGTTACAGATCTCAGACTGCTTAATGGGTCTGCTAACACTCTGCAAGCGCTGGCACCCGGCCGAGCCGTGGCCCTTCCTGCCAGTTATGCTACGCCAAACAATAGTTATTTCTGTCTGCGAAGGTTCTGGTTTTTCCAGTCTGGTGAAAGTGAATCGTGTGAAGCCGGACTTCTTGAGGAAGGAAGGAGACCTCATTCCACTCACCTGAGTGACCTCCTCAACTCACCTAAAGTGAATTTTGTGAAGCTGGACTTCTTGAGGAAGGAAGGAGACCTCATTCCACTCACCTGAGTGACCTCCTCAACTCACCTAAAGTGAATTTTGTGAAGCTGGACTTCTTGAGGAAGGAAGGAGACCTTGTTCCACTCACTTGAGCGACCTCCTCAACTCACCTAAAGTGAATTGTGTAAAGCTGGACTTCTTGAGGAAGGAAGGAGATCTCGTTCCACTCACCTGAGTGACCTCCTCAACTCACCTGAAGTGAATCGTGTGAAGCTGGACTTCTTGAGAAAGGAAGGAGATCTCGTTCCACTCACCTGAGTGACCTCCTCAACTCACCTAAAGTGAATTGGGTGAAGCTGGACTCTTCTTGAGGAAGAAAGGAGACTTCGTTCCACTCACCTGAGTGACCTCCTCAACTTACCTAAAGTGAATTGTGTAAAACTGGACTTCTTGAGGAAGGAAGGAGATCTCATTCCAATCACCTGAGTGACCTCCTCAGTCCACATGAGTGATGGAGACTAGAGATGGTCAATGAAAACCAAATAATTCTGACACACAAATGTCAAAAACTGAACGCAGCTTGGAACTGGACCATTAAAAACCAACAGGAAGTGCCTCTGATTGGCCCAATTCCAAGATGCATATTACAGTTTGCATGACCATGTAACATCGAGTTATTTACTTCCCATTGTGAATCTCTAGTCGATCCCATCCATAACCCCCCCCCCCTCTGGAGCATACAGGAGGGGGAGGTAAGGGTGGATGGGGGCATTGCATTACAGTGATTTATTTACCCATCATGCTGCAGTCTCCTCCTGTGTTTGTTGGCATTATGGTCATGTGACCAGTCAGATACCTAAAAGCGCCACTCAACGGAGGGGGAGAAAAGCAGCACAGTGGGTAAAGTGGCATCTGGGTAAGAGGTTATTATAGAAAACTAATTCATAAAAGGGCAGTTATTAAAAAAGTGCATCTAAAGAGGAACTGTCACCCAAGATTTAACTTCATCCTAATCAGTACCTGATACCCCTTTTCCCACAACAAATCTTATCAGTAGGGGAATTGTTATATTCCCCTATTTTGCCACAACCGGAGAGAGCTGAATCTCTCCAGACGTACTCCACCAGGGGGGTCTGCATGGCTAATGTTTTGATGAAACCCCTCCCACAGTGAGATGTCGGGCCATGGTCCTGACAGTTTCCTGTTTGTGAACCCCATTGCATTGTGGGGAAAAAAATGTCTGTTTACAACTGCCAAGCAATCAGTAGCTCCCTCTGTGCATATCCTATACAATAAAATCCCTGTGTCGCTGCGTCCAGCTGTCCGTGTCCCTGTTTTTTGCTACTGCGCATGTGCGCAGTATGGACAGCTGGGCGGGACCAGGGAGCGAGCGAGGTGGGCTAGCGAGGTGGGCGGGTGCCGGCGTGACGGGTGTGCGTGCATGCACGGTGGGCTCGCGCATGCGCACTGTCGGAGGCGGCGGCAGAAAAAAGACCTAAAGACCGTTTTCAAACGGCCTTGGGTCTACTAGTATCTTACTAATATTATAAATGCAAAAGTTTGGAAGTTTGTTACTTAAAGAGACACTGAAGCGAAAAAAAATATATGATATAATGAATTGGTTGTGTACTATGAATAATTACTAGAAGATTAGCAGCAAAGAAAATATTCTCATACTTTTATTTTCAGGTATATAGTGTTTTTTCTAACATTGCATTATTCTATAATATGTGCAGATTACACAACACTCAGCATTCAAAATGATTCTTTCAGAGCAGTCTGTGAAGTAATGACATCTCCTCTGGCAGAGGAAAAGTAAATAGTCCAGGAACAGTTGAGATAATAAAAGTCAGATAACAGCCCTCTCCACGACTAACTTAGTCGTAGAGCTTAATGGCTTGTTTGCATAGAGATAACAACTGGAGTTTCTCAACTCTTCCTGTACTGGAAACAATTAGACTGATGTTTCTGATCTTAATGTTTTATTTCTTAGCTGTACTACACATACAAATCATAATATCATAATTTTTTTTTCGCTTCAGTGTCTCTTTAAAGAGAAACTCCAACCAAGAATTGAACTTTTTCCCAATCAGTAGCTGATACCCCATTTTACATGAGAAAGACAATGATTTTCACAAACAGACCATCAGGGGGCGCTGTGTGACTGATTTTGTGCTGAAACCCCTCCCACAAGAGGCTCTGAATACCGCGGTACTGCTGGCAAACTGCCACAATGTAACAATGTTCAGAGACAGGAAATAGCTGTTATTAGCTGTCTGTAACAGACAGAGCAGCTAGAAACAGCTAAATAACCTGCCCACAGTAACAATGTCACCATGTAATACATGTCAGAATGTGAATCTGGGAGAGGAAAGATTTTACAATGAGCAAACTCTGACTAAATCATGTATACATAATTATGGTAAAAAATGAAGCACTTTTTTTACTACATTATTTTCACTGGAGTTCCTCTTTAAGCACACAACAATGGCTGAACGGATTTGAATGAAATTTGGCACACACATAGAACATTACCTGGAATAAAGTATAGGATACTTTTTATTCCCATAACCAAAAAGTGGGCGGGGACAAATGCAAATTGCACTGGCATAATGTAAACTGCAGCCATTCTAAAGGTGCCCATACACTAACGCGATTTCCCGCCGATAGACAGCAGATTTGATCACTGTGATCGAATCTGCTGTTAAATCGATACGCAAATGCTGACCGTTCGACTGATTTCTGTCTGAAATCGATCGATCCCATCGATCTGTCCACGAGGGAGATTTCGCTCGATCGCCGGCGGATCGGGAGTGCGTCGATAGCGGCGTTCGAATGTCCAACGACCGACGCTAGTGACCATACATTTACAGATAACGTCAGTTTTTTGGTCATGTTCGGCAGAAGTAAAGATGTTGACCCGCAGACTCATGGAGGACCAAACAACATGAACGAATTACAATGTGAGTATCAATCATTTCTTCATCTATCATTTTAACTTGATTTATTTCTTCACTCTATTGGTAAAGTTCCTCATTAAAATTATGCTGTACAAATGCTTTTTGTTTAGCAAGATTTCACTGGGACAATAACCCTCAGCCAAAAGCTGCAGTTCCATAATAGAGTTGATTCTAATGACATTTTATTTCTTCTTGTTGCACTGTGCCACCTACAAAGTGGTCAGTTATGTTCTATTACACGTACATTTGTTTCAATCTCTGGAACTGCTGAACCTTTTGACATGCAGTTTTCAGCATAAGTACTCTCTGCTTACAGGTTTATTATCATATGCTTAGTGAATACTGTACATAATTGCTTTTGGGTCATGTAAGTTTTTCAGGTTAGCACAGAATCCTAGCGCTTAGTCCTGAAATCATTTAAAGTGTAACTGTCGGGCATAAAATCAAAAATTAATTCTTTATTTTTATCTGGCAAACAAGTAATACGGATGCTAATCAGGCAATCCAAAAGTTAAAATCTCTATTACTTTTCTTGTTTATAAATGATCATTCCCCAGTGTACCTGACTCTTATTTGGTACGCTGCCGCACAAAGGAAGTTGCAGGGCATGCTGGATTGTCCTTTTTTGCTTCTGTACATTAGTTAAGTCTGAGGGGAAATAAAGAAACAGAAAAAGACAACCCAGCATGCCCTGCAACTTCCTTTGTGTGGCAACGTACCAAATAAGAGTCAGGTAAAATGGGGAATAATCATTTATAAACAAGAAAAGTAATAGAGATTTTACTTTCGGATTACCTGGTAAGCATCCTTATTACTTGTTTACCAGATAAAAACAAAGAATTAATTTTTGATTTTATGCCCGACAGTTACACTTTAAATGATTTCAGGACTAAGCTCTAAGACTGTGCTAACCTGAAAAACTTAATAAATGACCCAAAAGCAATTATGTACAGTATTCACTAAGCATATGATAATCAACCTGTAAGCAGAGGGTACGTATGCTGAAAACTGCATGTCAAAAGGTTCAGCAGTTCCAGAGATTGGAACAAATGTAAGTGTAATTGAGAATAAAGGTAAATGATCCCCTGGACTTTCCTAATGGTCACTGAAGCCACCAATCACATTCAAGGACTAAATCAAGTCAGCTTCCTTATAGAGGCATCAATGCCCCAGAGGAGGCATGGAGGTGGGAAGTCTGAACACAAGGAACTTTCACACATGGATTGAACAGGTTCATTTTAAAGCAAGCAAAGGAAAAAGCATGTCACTGGGTGAAGATGCCCCTTTTGAATAAAACCTGAAGCAAGATTCATATGAGACAAGTCATTGAATAATCCTGTTTAAAGTTTAAACTACAGAGAAAAGAAAAGCTAGAAATAGCTAGCTCCTCATGGGCGGGGATAACTTACTTGGGATCCTCCAATCTGGGATTCATATTTGGCTCTTCACGCCCCATTCCAGCTGGCCTCTCATCATGCTCGTTTTCATTGACAATCTCCAGTGTTAACTCCAGCTTGCCCTGAAAGCCATAAAGCACAGATTAATATTCAATCATAAATCATATATAACAAGGTCCAACCCCCAAGGTCTGGTGATAATTAAAAAAAAATGGAGCATCTTGATAAAGCATGCAATCCTCCAGTCAGCCTGATATTGAATTCCAACGAGTGTACAGGAAATGATGAGGTGACAGTAAGACAAAGCAACAATACAGTCCAATACAAAAACAAATTCAACTGCTTTATAGTGTGTATAATACATTTAAACAGTGCTTGTTTTGATATTGTGCCAGGAACCAATATAAAGCTCCCTGCACACCGCAAATCTGTTTTGCGATTCCGATTTGCAATTCCGATTTTCCCTGAATGCAATCAACAGAAAAACGCAGCATTCAGTAACGATTAAAAATCGGAATCCGATGTAAAAACTGATTAAAAATCGGAATTGGATGCAGTGTGCAGGGAGCCTAAGACATGTTGATTGGCTTCATAAAACAGAAGGAACTGACCTATTGTCCAACTTGCTCTGAGGCAGAATTAAGCCTGAACAGAGAGTTTAGGTTTTCTTATACACAACTAGAGAGATCTTCAGACATCTGATGGCGGCTTTTACAAAGGACTAGGGGACATGATCTGCACATGGAGGAAAAATGTTTTAGCCATTTATTTAGGAAAGGGTTCTTTTCAGTAAGAGTGATTAAGATGTGGAATGCATTGCCACAGAAAGTAGTAGTTGGCAAATTCTATATCTGAATTTAAAGGGGGCTTAGATGCGTTACTTACGTTGAGGGCCCTTTTCCACTTGTGCAAATCTGCATGCGTTTTCTGCATGCAGATTCGCATATCCAATACAAGTGGATGGGCCTGTTTCCACTTGTCAGAAATCCTGTGCGGCTTTGTGTGCAGGAAAAATCTGCACGGCAGAGCCATCAGAATTCGCACACCGTAAGATTTGCATACAATGTATTTAATAGGAAATTCGCATGTGTTTTCGTATGCGAACTTTACCGCGAATTCATGGGGCGTTTTCGCATAAAATCAATGTAAAAGCACACAGGCACTGACATGGTTAAATTCGCATACTTACTAACATATGCGAAAATGCCCGCGAATTCGCAGTAAAATTCACCTGCGTGCAAATTTGTTTTTGCTTTTTCCGCTACTAATTCGCACCGCACAAGTGGAAACGGGCCCTGAAAGACATCCATGGCTACAATTACTAGGTAATGCCCAGTGGTGTTGATCCAGGGATTTTATCTGATTGCCATCTGGAGTTGGGAAGGATTTTGCTCCCTTTTGGGGCTTATTTTTTTGCCTTCCTCTGGATCAACAGGGATACGTGAGGGAGCAGGCTAGTGTTGTACTTTGTTTTCTGGTTGAACTCGATGGACGTATGTCTTTTTTCAACCCAAATAGTAACTATATAATACTAGCTGGTGGCCCGGCGTTGCCCGGGAATGTATTTGGCTAGTGTTGGCTCTGCCCACTTTTTGTAACCCTAACACACAATTACTTAATGACCAAGTATGTGAGCTTTGCGGTCTTTGGCATCAATAATTTGCAATGAAATAAAATTAATCTGATTGGATGTGGTTCCCCCCCTTTTCTGAATTTGAACCCAAATCACCCAATGGCCAACTGTACCAGGTACAGGTGATTAACAGTGCAAGAATGTCAGCAATTAAATATTCCCCTTAAAAATCAATAGGTGGATTTTGATTGGCTTTTATAGGCTCCACCCACGTTTCTGAATATTAATCCCAGTCACCCAGTGACCAACTGTGCAAAGTTTGAGAACCCTACCATTAACAGTGTAAGAATGGCTGCAGTTTACATTTTCTCAGTGAAATTTGCATTTGTCTCCGCCTACTGATGACCCGGCATTGCCGATTATGTATTTTGCAGGTGCTGGCTGCACCCACTTTTCCTAACCCTAACACACAATTAATCAGTTACTCAATGACCAAGTTTGGGAGCTTTGCGGTCTTTGGCATCAATAACCTGCATTAAAATGAAACAAATCATATTGGCTGTTTGTGGCTCCACCCCCTTTTATAAATTTAAACCCCAGTCACCCAATGATCAACTGTACCAGGTTTGAGGCTTGTGCCATTAACAGTGCAAGAATGGCAGCAATGTAAATATTCCCCTTGAAAATCAATAGGTGAATTTTGATTGGCATTTGTAGGTTCCTCCCACCTTTCTGAATATTAATCCCAGTCACCCAATGACCAACTGTGCAAAGTTTGAGAACCCTACCATTAACAGTGTAAGAATGGCTGCAGTTTACATTTTCCAGTGACATTTGTATTTGTCTCTTTTTGGTTATGGGAATAAAAAGTATCCTATACTTTATTCCAGGCAATGTACTATGTGTGTGCCAAATTTCATTCAAATCCGTTCAGCCATTTTTGCGTGATCGAGTAACAAACATCCAAACAGCCGAACTTTCCCATTTATTATATTAGTAGGATAGTAATATAATATGGAGGCTGACATGTTTATCTTCTTTTTAAAAAATACCAATTGCTTGACAGTCCTATTTTAAGGGTAAAGTGAACCAAAATACACAGGGAAGGGCAACACATGCATCATGGGAAATAGAGAATTCTAGCAATGCTTAAAGGACACATCAGAGCAATTTAAAAATAAAAAAATCCACTTACCTGGGGCTTCCTCCAACCCCTGCCAGCTGTCCTGTGTCCTCGCTGCAGTGCAGGATGTCCACTGCGCCTGCGCGAGCGGCTCACAGAGTCGCGCTGACGTCATCCAGACTGTACTGCGCAGGTGCAGTAGTTCTGCGGCGTACAGTCCTGATGACGTCAGCGCGATTAGTGAGCCGCATGCTGGAGCGCAGAGGAAGCCGACGTGGAAGTCGACTTCTCCACCGGAGGGGACCGGGAGCCACCGGAGGTGCAGCGAGGGCACAGAACGGCTGCCAGGGGCTGGAGGAAGCCCCAGGTAAGTGGATTTTTTATTTTTAAATTCCTCGGACCTTCCCTTTAAATAACTCTAGCAAATATGGGAGATAAACTATTTCATTTTTCAAGAATGGACTGTGTCATATTATCGATTGGTATCCACATAAGGGGAAATATGAGTGGGTCTTGATTCTACTAAAAGAAATCCAACAAGAAGGGGACGGCACTCAGAGCTTAGTGTGTTCTAATACAGCCCCAATAAAGCTTGTGCTGCTGTCAGCCTGTCAGTGTCATGTTCTCCTTGTTTGATTGCTATTCCGTTACAGGATTGGTGTACCTGTCGGACGCTGGTCACTGGCGGCCCGGATTATTGCCAGTTTATCCCAAAGGTTTGGAAGCTGTGCTTTTTGAGACATTATTCTACTAAAATAAAGCTGGTAAATCCGAGTCTGTGGAAAGGACACACATCCTACTAATATAATAAATGGGTGTAATGATCCGCTCAGCTGGCTGCACGGGCAGACAGCTGTTTGACCATTCCTTAAGTTTGAGGGCTGCAGGTCTCTGGAAAAGAGACCTGTCTTTTCTTTGTAAGTTTCAGACCTGCTCTGCTGCTGAGGGATTTGCATACATTTGTTATGCAAATTGCCTAGCTGCCTCCTTTGAAGGCTGGCAGTATAAAAGCCTTGTTCTCCCAGAATCCTTTGCTGGTCATCCTTCATGGTTTGTTTCTGATGAACTCTCCTAGAGTATCAGCCCTGTTTGCTAAAGTTTATCGTAGAGTAATTCTTGGGACTGCACTAGGCAGCTCCTCTAGTGCAGTCAGGTTGCCTTATCTGTTTTGTCTGTGTTGCCTCACTGCTGCGATTGTCCTGTCGTCAGCGGTGGTCGACAGGAAATCGTTCTGTCTGTCTGGGGGTGCTAACTAGAGCAGCGGTTGCTACTGGTAGCCCCTTCTGTTCATCTGTCTGGATCGCACTAGCCTCTAGCGGTAGCGGCTGTGTATCCTTCTGATCAGTGTTTCTGGAGCGTAAGCTGGAACAGTGGTTGCTATTGGCTACCTCATCTGTCTGTCTTGTCTTATAATAGAGAACAGAGGCGCCAAAAGGATAAAAACAGTATTTAAAAGTTTTAAAATTTTGCTTAGGTGGCAGTGGTGGACTTACCTCCCATAAGCAGACACAACAAACTGTGTATTCACAAAAGGAATATTTATTGGTATACTCCAAAAATAGATCGCAACGCGTTTCGCAGGTCAAGCCCGCTTCATCAGGCAAATACAGGAAGGAGCACACAACAGCAGTATGTCTAGGTAGCACCTGGCGCCTCGGGTAGCTATTTTTGGAGTATACCAATAAATATCCCTTTTGTGAATACACAGTTTGTTGTGTCTGCTTATGGGAGGTAAGTCCACCACTGCCTCCTAAGCAAAATTTTAAAACTTTTAAATACTGTTTTTATCCTCTTGGCGCCTCTGTTCTCTATTATAACACTTTTGTATCCACCTTTGGTGGAGGGGGATACCCCGTCTTGTCTTCAAGCCTACAGAGCGACTTCTTAATCCTGAGTGGGGACAGGCTAATCTCCTCACCTGCCTATACAGTGGTTGCCTGGAGGTAACCCTGGTTTGTGAGTATTCAATTTATACTCGTTCTAATTATCCATTTGCCTTGACATACTACACCATATTGGGCTCTCGGTTCTTCTCTTTCTCAATTTGTCTGTCTTGTCTGTTTGTGCTCCTTTGTGTTACTTGTGGCTAGTTAGGGTGGCGTGCTTGTCTGTGTTGCGCTTTTCGCGCGTAGACCGCGCTGTAAACGCGTTCGCTGTTGCGAATGAGTGCGGTGTTCGCGTTTAGCTAGCGTTTGTTATTTTCCTTTTCTTTTATTGTTGTTTGCTGTGTCTTTGCTACTCTCGTGTTCTGTTCTGGTCAGCCTTGTGTCACTTCTGGCAATCGTCTCTCTCTTGCGATTGCGTTCCCGCTTTGTTTCTGCGAATGTGTATTCACCGTCGCTGGGTGGCGACTAGTTTGGGGAACACACATTTAGCCTATCTCTGTGCTCTTCTCTTTAAAGGCTGTTCAGCCACGCATTGCTTTAAATCTGTACAATTCCCATCTGGCACCTGTGGCCGTCCAGAGGCTGAGCTCGTCTGCACTCCACAGCGCCATCTGCCGGTGGGAATTGCCCTCTGCTGGTGCATTGCACCTAGCCTGGGTTCACCCAATTATACGCTTGTGGAGGGTTTCCGCTGTGTCAGTGCGCATCTTGTGCGCTAACCACCGAAACAATTCCGCAAACATTAAAATGGGACAGTTCGGATGTTTGGATGTTTGTTACTGGATCACGCAAATATGGCTGAACGGATTTGAATGAAATTTGGCACACACATAGTACATTACCTGGAATAAAGTATAGGATACTTTTTATTCCCATAACCAAAAAGTGGGTGGAAAAAAATACAAATTTCACTGAGAAAGTGTAAACAGCAGCCATTCTTACACTGTTAATGGTAGGGTTCTCAAACTTTGCACAGTTGGTCGTTGGGTGACTGGGATTAATATTCAGAAAGGTGGGTGGAGCCAATCAACATACACTTATTGATTTTCAAGGGGAATATTACATTGCTGTCATTCTTGCACTGTTAATGGCACAAGCCTCAAACCTGGTACAGTTGGTCATTGGGTGACTGGGCTTTACATTGATAAAAGGGGGTGGAGCCACAAACAGCCAATCTGTTTGTTTCATTTTAATGCAGGTTATTGATGCCAAAGACTGCAAAGCTCACAAACTTGGTCATTGAGTTATTGATTAATTGTGTGTTAGGGTTAGGAAAATTGGGCGCGGCCAACACCAGCCAAATACATAGGCGGGCAACGCCGGGTCATCAGTGGGCAGAGACAAGTACAAATTTCACTGGTAAACTGTAAACTGCAGCTATTCTTACACTGTTAATGATAGGGCTGTCAAACTTTGCATAATTGGTCACTGGATGACTGGGATTAATATTCAGAAAAGTGGGTGAAGCCTACAAAAGCCAATCAAAATTCACCTATTGATTTTCAAGGAGAATATGTAATTGCTGCCATTCTTGCACTGTTAATGGCACAAGCCTTAAACCTGGTAAAGTTGATCACTGGGTGACTAGGGTTCAAATTGGAGCCACAAACAGCCAATCAGACTTGTTTCATTTCAATGCAAATTGTTGATGCCAAACACCGCAAAGCTCACAACCTTGGTCATTGAGTAATTGTGTGTTAGGGTTAGGAAGAGTGGGCAGAGCCATCACCAGCCAAATACATACCTGAGCAATGTCGGGACATCAGTGGGAGGAGAAAAATACAAATTTCCCTGGGAAAATGTAAACTGCAGCCATTCTTACACTGTTAATGGTAGGGTTCTCAAACTTTGCACAGTTGGTCACCGGGTGACTGGGATTAATATTCAGAAAAGTGAGTGGAGCCTACAAAAGCCAATCAAAATTCACCTATTGATTTTCAAGGGAAATATTTCATTGCTGCCATTCTTGCACTGTTAATGGCACAAGCCTCTTGCAATATTAATCACCTGTACCTGGTACAGTCGGCCATTGGGTGATTGGGGTTCAAATTTAGAAAAGGGGTGGAGCCACAGCCAATCAGATTTATTTTATTTCAATGCAAATTATTGATGCCAAAGACCACAAAGGTCACACACTTGGTTATTAAGTAATTTAATAATTGTGTGTTAGGGTTAGGAAAAGGGGGCGGAGCCAACACCGGCCAAATACATACCAGGGCAACGCCGGGCGTCCAGCTAGTATTTCATAAAACTGTGTCTCAACACTGAAGGCCTCCGCCTAGCTCAGCGAGGATGTCGCGCCCCCCCCTCCTCCTAAGGGCGTGAGACTATAAGAACATTTGCCCAATGCCCGGGTTAATTTTGTCTGCAGGCCATTGCTGCCAGAATCGGCCCTGCCTTCTTTGAGTTCATTTAAAAAAAAAAAAAAAACACTTCCTAATGTTACCGTAGAGATACTGTGTTTTGCATAGAATAAAGACTAAGCAAAGGTTGTTTTGGATAACAGTTCTCTTTGGGTTGTATAAGACACATTGTGCTTGATTCACTAAACCGTGAAATATCACTCAAATATCACACACACCTTATCAAAGATATCACACTTTATCAAAGATATCACACCTTATCAAAGTTAGCACGCCTTATCAAAGTAGCACAGCCAGGGCCGGCCCGCTCATGAGGCGGGGTGAAACTTTTGCCTCAGGCGGCAAATTTCTAGGGGCGACGACCGCCCATCGGTGGGTGCGGGGAGCCGGCCGCCCAGCTGGAGGGGTAGCGGGCAGGACGGGGGTATTGGGCCTAGCGGCGGGGAGGGGGGTCGGACCCCCCCTCCCTCGCCTGGGTCCCCCGTCCTCCGCTCCCCTCCAGCCTTAAATAGATAAGAAGCGCAACTCGTAAGAGGCAGTGGGCGGGGAGAACTCACCTCTTCCTCGATCCAGCGTGCGCTTCACTGACGTCACTTCCTGCAACGCCGCCCACTGTATTGTAAGTGGACGGCGCTGCAGGAAGGGACGTCAGTGGAGCGCACGCTGGATCGAGCGAGGAAGAGGTGAGTCCTCCCCGCCCACTGCCTCTTACGAGTTGCGCTTCTTATCTATTTAAGGCTGGAGGGGAGCGGAGGACGGGGGACCCAGGCGAGGGAGTGGGGTCCGACCCCCCCCTCCCCGCCGCTAGGCCCAATACCCCCGCCCTGCCCGCTACCCCTCCAGCTTGGCGGCGTCGGTCCCCCCCACGGGGGGGCGGCGGCAGCAATCATTTTTTCCTCAGGCGGCAAAAAGTCTAGCTCCGGCCCTGAGCACAGCAAGCGCTGCAAACTTATGCCTGCTAATTGGCAATGTCACTCGTCCTGCCCTGAGTCCCTGCGGGTTCGTAGTGCTCGCTGTGCTACTCTGATAAGGCGTGTTAACTTTGATAAGGTGTAATATCTTTGATAAGGTGTGATATATGAGTTATCACGGTTTAGTGAATGAAGCCCATGGTGTGACAAGTGATTTGTATTGTCACAGAGGGGTAGTGTGACAGCTAGGTCTAGATTCAGGCAGACATCTATGGAGCGTCAGTTGAGCTGAGACCATAGTACCCCCCGGAGTGTAATAGTACGGGGCAGCGGGTCCTTTACCACACCACCACCAGGACTGAATCCATCAGACATGCTGAAGGCAACAGATGACTAAGGGCTTGATTCACTAAACCATGATAAGTCCTATCACGGCCGTTTTCACGTGATTCACAATTGCGCGCGATAATTCACGATTGCATGCACAAATTCATGATCGCGCGCAATGCGAAAATGCACGTGAAAACGGCTGTGATATGACTTATCACTGTTTAGTGAATAAGCCCCAAGAGATTAAATCAAAGTGATTGAATTGGCTGAAAAAAAAAGATGTGTGTACGGGCAGCTTAAGAGGGATGTAAAAGGGTACATTTTTGTGACCTAAACTGAGTATACCAGGGACCATTTCCAACTCCCTTATGACAATAAGGGAGGGTTGAATGTGAGAGTCTGCTCCTCCTCCCTCTCCCCGCCCACATTCAGAGTAGTGCAGGAGCAGAGTAATACTTACCTGCTCCAGCACTGCGGGTCTCTGCTACCATTCGCTGGCTCCTGATCATATGACTGGGGAGGGTTGGATGTGAGAGTCTGCTCCTCCTCCCTCTCCCCACCCACATGCAGAGTAGTGCAGGAGAAGAGTAATACTTACCTGCTCCAGCACTGTGGGTCTCTGCTACCAATCTCTGGCTCCCAATCATATGACTGGGGAGGGTTGGATGTGAGAGTCTGCTCCTCCTCCCTCTCCACACCCACATGCAGAGTAGTGCAGGAGAAGAGTAATACTTACCTGCTGCAACACTGCGGGTCTCTGCTACCATTCTCTGGCTCCTAATCATATGACTGGGGAGGGTTGGATGTGAAAGTCTGCTCCTCCTCCCTCTCCCCGCCCACATTCAGAGTAGTGCAGGAGCAGAGTAATACTTACCTGCTGCAGCACAGCGGGTCTCTGCTACCATTCGCTGGCTCCTGATCATATGACTGGGGAGGGTTGAATGTGAGAGTCTGCTCCTCCTCCCTCTCCCCGCCCACATGCAGAGCAGCGCAGGAAGCAGAGTAATACTTACCTGCTGCAGCACTGCGGGTCTCTGCTACCATTCTCTGGCACCTGATCATATGACTGGGCGCCAGGGGGGGTTGGATGTGAGAGCCTGCTCCTCCTCCCTCTCCCCACCCACATGCAGAGTAGTGCAGGAGCAGAGTAATACTTACCTGCTGCAGCACAGCGGGTCTCTGCTACCATTCTCTGGCTCCCAATCATATGACTGGGGAGGGTTGGATGTGAGAGTCTGCTCCTCCTCCCTCTCCCCGCCCACATTCAGAGTAGTGCAGGAGAAGAGTAATACTTACCTGCTGCAGCACAGCGGGTCTCTGCTACCATTCTCTGGCTCCCAATCATATGACTGGGGAGGGTTGGATGTGAGAGTCTGCTCCTCCTCCCTCTCCCCACCCACATGCAGAGTAGTGCAGGAGAAGAGTAATACTTACCTGCTCCAGCACTGTGGGTCTCTGCTACCAATCTCTGGCTCCCAATCATATGACTGGGGAGGGTTGGATGTGAGAGTCTGCTCCTCCTCCCTCTCCACACCCACATGCAGAGTAGTGCAGGAGAAGAGTAATACTTACCTGCTGCAACACTGCGGGTCTCTGCTACCATTCTCTGGCTCCCAATCATATGACTGGGGAGGGTTGGATGTGAAAGTCTGCTCCTCCTCCCTCTCCCCGCCCACATTCAGAGTAGTGCAGGAGCAGAGTAATACTTACCTGCTGCAGCACAGCGGGTCTCTGCTACCATTCTCTGGCTCCCAATCATATGACTGGGGAGGGTTGGATGTGAGAGTCTGCTCCTCCTCCCTCTCCCCGCCCACATGCAGAGCAGTGCAGGAGCAGAGTAATACTTACCTGCTGCAGCACTGCGGGTCTCTGCTACCATTCTCTGGCACCTGATCATATGACTGGGCAGGGGGGGGGGTTGGATGTGAGAGTCTGCTCCTCCTCCATTTCCCCACCCACATGCAGAGCAGCGCAGGAAGCAGAGTAATACTTACCTGCTGCAGCACTGCGGGTCTCTGCTACCATTCTCTGGCACCTGATCATATGACTGGGCGGGGGGGGGAGGGTTGGATGTGAGAGCCTGCTCCTCCTCCCTCTCCCCACCCACATGCAGAGTAGTGCAGGAGAAGAGTAATACTTACCTGCTCCAGCACTGTGGGTCTCTGCTACCAATCTCTGGCTCCCAATCATATGACTGGGGAGGGTTGGATGTGAGAGTCTGCTCCTCCTCCCTCTCCCCGCCCACATGCAGAGTAGTGCAGGAGAAGAGTAATACTTACCTGCTCCAGCACTGTGGGTCTCTGCTACCAATCTCTGGCTCCCAATCATATGACTGGGGAGGGTTGGATGTGAGAGTCTGCTCCTCCTCCCTCTCCCCGCCCACATGCAGAGCAGCGCAGGAAGCAGAGTAATACTTACCTGCTGCAGCACTGCGGGTCTCTGCTACCATTCTCTGGCACCTGATCATATGACTGGGCGGGGGGGGGGGGGGGGGGTTGGATGTGAGAGTCTGCTCCTCCTCCCTTTCCCCGCCCACATGCAGAGCAGCGCAGGAAGCAGAGTAATACTTACCTGCTCCAGCACTGCGGGTCTCTGCTACCATTCTCTGGCACCTGATCATATGACTGGGCGGGGGGGGGGGGGGTTGGATGTGAGTCTGCTCCTCCTCCCTCTCCCCGCCCACATGCAGAGCAGCGCAGGGAGCAGAGTAATACTTACCTGCTGCAGCACTGCGGGTCTCTGCTACCATTCTCTGGCACCTGATCATATGACTGGGCGGGGGGGGGGGGGTTGGATGTGAGAGTCTGCTCCTCCTCCCTCTCCCCGCCCACATGCAGAGCAGCGCAGGAAGCAGAGTAATACTTACCTGCTCCAGCACTGTGGGTCTCTGCTACCATTCTCTGGCTCCCGATCATATGACTGGGGAGGGTTGGATGTGAGAGTCTGCTCCTCCTCCCTCTCCCCACCCACATGCAGAGCAGCGCAGGAAGCAGAGTAATACTTACCTGCTCCAGCACTGCGGGTCTCTGCTACCATTCTCTGGCACCTGATCATATGACTGGGCGGGGGGGGGGGGGGGTTGGATGTGAGAGTCTGCTCCACCTCACTTTCTCCCTGCCCACATGCAGAGCAGCGCAGGAAGCAGAGTAATACTTACCTGCTCCAGCACCTCGGGTCTCTGCTACCATTCTCTGGCTCCCAATCATATGACTGGGGAGGGTTGGATGTGAGAGCCTGCTCCTCCTCCCTTTCCCCGCCCACATGCAGAGCAGCGCAGGAAGCAGGGTAATACTTACCTGCTCCAGCACCTCGGGTCTCTGCTACCAGTCATCAGCTCACGATCATATGACTGATGTGAGTCACAAGACCAGAAGCCAACGAATGGCAGAAGAGAAGCGGGTAACTCTTGCTCCTCCCCCTGCGCTACTCTGTTGGGGCAAAATGTGCGCATGGAGGAGTTCAGCGGGGAGAAGTTTGGATCCCAAGGAGCCTCATTTCACAGAAGGGCCCCGGGCTGCTGTTACACCCCTGCCGGTTGTCACACTGTTTGTCCTCTGAGTCTGCAGCCAGGTCAGGGCACTGTGCTGGGCTAGTAAGGATCTTGGCTCTGGCCATCGGCCACAGATTGCATGTAACAGGGGATGGGCAGACTCTCCTCGCTAGGAACACAGAGAGCAGAGGGGAAAGGAATGACGCAGACAGGAGACAGACGTGGTACTGACAGGTAAACACTGATCACAGTTATTCCTGGAGTTACACAGAACAGGAGCACAGCCAGGAGAACTCCGCATGCTGCACCCACACAGGAAAATCACCATCCCAGCACACTACACAGGACGCTTTACAATGAAAAGACACTTTTTGATAAATGAAAAAAGGAATTATTATTATTTATATAGCACCAACATCTTCTCCAGCGCTTTACAGAGTATATATAGTCTTGTCACTTAACTGTCCCTCAGAGGAGCTCACAATCTAATCCCTACCATAGTCATATGTCTATCTATATATCATGTAGTGTATGTATCATAGTCGGTGCGTACACACATGCGACTATAGTCGTTTGAAACGATCGTTCCCCGATCATTTCAAACGACGATCGTTTAAAAAAAAGCAGCCAACGACCATTATGTCTAACGACGGACGAGCTAGATCGTTGAAAACGAACGATCTAGCTTGGCGGATTTTTTCTCCAACGACGATCGTTTGCAAAAGTAGTACATCGTTGGAAAACGGTCGTTCGTACTAGGCCTGACATGCGCATTTCACTATCTCTCCATGGAACTTTTCATTTTTATTCGCAAGCGCAATAGTTGCTTTACGTGATGTAACGTTCGTTCTAACGATCTGATCGTTACACACTTTTAAAAACGAACTTTACTTAGGTCAATTAAAACTGCGTTTGTCGTTCACAATGTACGATCGTTGTCGCGTTTGTTTACGTAGCTTAGGGCCAACTTAGGAGAAACCAATTAATTTATCTGTATGTTTTTGGGATGTGGAAGGAAACCAGAGTACCCGGAGGAAACCCACACAGACACGGGGAGAACATACAAACTCCTTGCAGATGTTGACCTGGCTGGGATTCAAACCAGGGACCCAGTGCTGCAAGGCAAGAGCACTAACCACTATACCACTGTGCTGCCCAGGAATAAACTTGCATCAATGCTGCACAGATCCTTTTGAAACTTAACGTGAACCTTAACCGGCTAAAATTACTTAAAATAAACACATGACATAGCTGCACATGAATACTACATACTTACCTCGCCATCAGTTCCTCCCAGAACCTCACCATTTTTTTCTTACAACGTTCCCTTCCAGCTATGAAAAGATTTTGTCAGAACTGAAATATATCAGTTGCTGTCAGTTGTAACTGGAAGGACAACTGATGAGCAAGGTAATGTCCATGTTCCCCTATGAGTCAAGTGGGCGATATTACAGCCTAACAGTGTGCTGACCCAGAAGCTGTTATGGGGTAATGGTCATTTTCAAAATGGAGGACAGAGAATTTTATTGATCAAAGTAAACAAACAGGAAGCGGGAGAGGAGAAAGAGATTGATGAGTAGACTACACGGGAGGTAAGTACGATGTGTGTGTTTATTTTCCCTTTTTTTTTTTAGCTCAGGTTTGCTTTGAGATGGGTACACACGTCAGATAAGAGTCTTTGCAAACCGAGGAATCAATCTGCTGCATGGGTTTGTCAGGAAGAAAGGCTGATCGTTCGAAGGATGCTGTATCCATGTAAAGGATCATTCCCTGATTTACATTCTGACATTTATCACTGATGGTGACATCTTTAGTTCTGCCAGGTGATCTGTACGGAAATTTTAAAAATTTTGCGTTTCCTTAATTTTGGACGCGAATTTTGGCGCTACGACATGAATTCGTAATTTCATAATTGCCATACAAACCGTAATTCAGAATTCCGTAACCGAAATGTCAGTTTTGTCATTTCGTATTTCGGCGCAAATTCGTGTCTAACACAAAATTTTGTAATTTTGTGTTTTCTATAGAAACAGTTATTTTAATTACAAAAATGTACATAATTTCGTTTCTAATAGTAATTATTTACATTTATGTAATGACTAAACTCAGGAACATGCGCATGCTGCCGCTTTAAATGTATCAGGAGGCTCTATCTGCAGCCACTTCTAAGACAGGTGCTCTTTGTCAAGGTGCACTTAGCCGTCATGCATGCTGAGACATTTGGTTTTGGGCCTTGCAATATCTGATAATGCAAAGGTCCCTGCACGAGCTGTTGCTTTAAATGTATCAGGAGGCTCTGGACTGGAACACAGTTTCGAGAACTGACTAATTTCCTTGTTAAACATAATTCTGATTTGTTTGTGTTACATAAACAATTGTAATTACAAAAAAACGATGGTAATTTCAAAATTCCCCATTAATGCAAAATTTCACGTAATTTCGTAAAATTCACGAAATTTCGATTACACCCATAATTGTCATTTCACAAATTACGCAAAATTTTGCGTAGTCGTAATTAGATCATTAAGTTTATCACTATACGGAACGTTGGTTGCTCAGGGGCAAACCCAGGATTTTCAAGGGGGGGATTCCTGAAAGGTTTCCCTCAGCCACGCACAATACAGTATAATAATATGGTAGGATATCATGCTGGGTACACATAATGCAATTTCCCGTCCGACCCACCGACAACAGGATTGATGAGGAGCAGTTTGGATACAGATAATAATGAGGACTGCCAACATTGCTAATGAAGGGGAAAGTGAAGCATTCACACAGCAGGGCACAGGGCTGTGCTCATTCCTGACTCTGTTAAGTTCCCCAGAGCTGCTCCATGCTCTGTAAACACACTGCTGCTCCATGCTCTGTACACACGTTGCTGCTCCATGCTCTGTAAACACACTGCTGCTCCATGCTCTGTACACACGCTGCTGCTCCATGCTCTGTACACACACTGCTGCTCCATGCTCTGTACACACAACGCAGCTCCATCCAAAGTCAACTGTAGCAGGGAAAGAAAGGGGGCAGTGCTGTGAGCTGCAGGATGCCTGCAGATGTTCTGGTGTCTCAGCCTGTGCCTCTCCCCAGACACTGCACCAGCCCTGGTCTGAGGGGGGATTCTGGGCAGCTGTAATCTCCTCCTGCGTTTGCCTATGTTGCTGAGAGTTCTATGCACAGTGGGAGATGTTGCTTGCTTGGCAGTTGGAAAAAGACGTTGTTTCCCACAATGCAACGAGGTTCACAGGCAGCAAACTGTTAGGATCATGCAGGTTAATTCAAGCATCGTGGGATAAAAGTAGCGTGCACACGCAACACGCGCTCCTATCAGTGCAATCAAAGATTTCTCATAGGAAAGGGGGTATCAGCCACTGATTGAGATGAAGGTCAATCCTGAGTTACAGGTCCTCTTTAACCAGCTGAGCGGTCTGGACGAGCTCAGCTCGTCCAACACCGCCAGCGGCTGCCGCTCAGGCCCTGCTGGGCCGATTTGAATGAAATAAAAAGCAGCACACGCAGCCGGCACTTTGCCAGCCGCGTGTGCTGCCTGATCGCCGCCGCTCTGCGGCGATTCGCCGCGAGCAGCGGCGAAAGAGGGTCCCCCCAGCCGCCTGAGCCCAGCGTAGCCGGAACAAAAAGTTCCGGCCAGCGCTAAGGGCTGGATCGGAGGCGGCTGACGTCAGGACGTCGGCTGACGTCGATGACGTCACTCCGCTCGTCGCTATGGCGACGATATAAGCAAAACAAGGAAGGCCGCTCATTGCGGCCTTCCTTGTTTATTCTGGGCGCCGGAGGCGATCGGAAGATCGCCTCCGGAGCGCCCTCTAGTGGGCTTTCATGCAGCCAACTTTCAGTTGGCTGCATGAAATAGTTTTTTTTTTATTTAAAAAAAACCCTCCCGCAGCCACCCTGGCGATTTAATCAGAACGCCAGGGTGGTTAAAGGACATCTGAGGTAAAAATTAACTAATGAGATAAACAATTGAATCTATCCTCCTTCTTGTAAAAATGACTTTTTTTTAGTTATCCCACAGATTTATTTTATAATTAAATATACTTTTTAAGTTGTTAATGTTTTATAGCCTCTTCTCAATGACACATTCATTGAGGGCTCATTTCCACTATCGCGAATCCGCATGCGGATTCGCACATGTAATGCAAGTGGATGGGCCTGTTTCCACTGTAGCGTTGTTGAGGTGCGTTTTTTTCAGCGGTGAAAAAACGCACAAAAGAGCCGCAGAATTCGCCTGCGAGTGGAATGCATGCGAATCGCATGCAATGTATTTAATAGGGAAATCGCATGCGTTTTCCCCATGTGTTTTTTGCCGCGAATTCGCATAGGTACCAATGTAAATTCACACAGGCAGTGACATGGTTAAAATCGCATATACCCTCACCTATGCGAATTTGCATGCGAATTCGCGGCAAAAACGCATGGGGAATCGCATCCGCATGCGATTTCATCAGCGGTGGAATCCAGGCGATTCCGCACCGCAATAGTGGAAACGAGCCCTGAAGTATGCCAGAGGAAAAAATCTGTGAATTATTGACCCTTTTTATCTCTTTCCTACTCTTATGCTAGGCACACCATACAATTTTGTGTTAGATAGATGGTTCGATAGATAATTTCCGTAATGTCCGATATTATTTTTGATCGTTTTTCTAGTCGATTTCTCATAGAAGTGACTGAAAATTGATAATAAAAGATCAATTGGGAAATTAAGCGGAAAAACAAAACGAAAATTGATTGAACTGAAAATCGACCGAAGAAAATGAATTGTGTGTACATAGCATCAGAAGCCATTCACTGCCAGGAAAGTGTTATATAGCTGTAATTTTTTTTATCAGTGAGGGTTACGTTATAGTCCGATCTGGTCCTGACCCGGACAGAAATTGTCACTTGCATACCTGATTTTTAACTCTTTCAGGCAGAGATAGAAAAAAAAAGGAACACAGCATAGTTATTTGTGTGCTAGGCACTGTACATACACATGTCTATCTCATCATGTCACATGGCAGCACAGTGGCGTAGTGGTTAGCGCTCTCGCCTTGCAAGCGCTGGGTCCCTGGTTCAAATCCCAGCCAGGTCAACATCTGCAAAGGAGTTTGTATGTTCTCCCTGTGTCTGTGTGGGTTTCCTCCGGGCACTCTGGTTTCCTCCCACATCCCAGAAAACATACAGATAGGATAATTGGCTTCCCCCCAAAAATTGGCCCTAGACTACTATACCTACACTAGACATATGACTGTGGTAGGGATTACATTGTGAGCCCCTCTGAGGGATAGTTAGGTGACAAGACAATATACTCTGTACGGCGCTGTGTAATATGTCGGTGCTATATAAATACTTAATAATAAATGTCACCTCGGGTATCCTTTAAAGGATACCCCAACTGAAATGTGACATAATGAGATAGACATGGGTATGTACAGTGCCTAGCACACAAATAACTATGCTGTGTTCCTTTTTTTCTTTCTCTGCCTGAAAGAGTTAAATATCAGGTATGTAAGTGGCTGACTCAGTCCTGACACAGACAGGAAGTGACTACAGTGTGACCCTCACTGATAAGAAATTCCCCTTTTTTACCTCTTTCTTGCTCTGAGAAGCCATTTTCTGCTAGGAAAGTGTTTTATAGTTGGAATTTTTTATCAGTGAGGGTCACACTGTAGTCACTTCCTGTCTGAGTCAGGACTGAGTCAGCCACTTACATACCTGATATTTAACTCTTTCAGGCAGAGAAAGAAAAAAAGGAACACAGCATAGTTATTTGTGTGCTAGGCACTGTACATACCCATGTCTATCTCATTATGCCACATGTCAGTTGTGGTATCCTTTAAGAAATATCTGGCGATCTCATACACTCCTAGTTTAACGAACAGTCATCTGCAGACCAGATCCAGTGGGATGAATCGGAACGATTGAGAGAAAAATCTCTTTTGTCGCTATCTTTTGAGGTATTTTGTAAACTTTTTTTACAAAGATTATCTGCCAATCGGTTGTTGATCCTTTGTTTTCCAAAGACTTTTATCTCACATGTGTAAGCAGCTTTAGGGGATGATGCGCGAAACCTTTTGGAAGTCGTTGAAAGGTTGTTTTGTAAGTAAGGTCAGGAATAAGGGTGCATATACACATACAATTCTGACTGGCTAGTAACTGGCCAATTTTACCAATGACCTGTAGTTTGCGGACTAACAGATTTTGAATACTATGAGCAGAATGTGTAGATAACATCTCCTACTACATGGAGGTGGTCAGTGATTGGTCAATCAAAATTGAAGGTGTGTACCAGGCTTAATTTACAGCTGGCTATGAATTTCCAAGTCTGACTGAAGATGGAATTGCTCTTCTTTTGCCAGCTTGGTCTCTCTGCATGGAGTTTGGGCTGCCTAGATACCTGCAACAATAATCATCTGCTCATCTCTAGAGTGAGGAGGTGACCCAGCATCAGGAGGGGGCGGTGCTGGTGACAGTTCTCACACTGCAGCTCCGCCCCCTTGCACGTGTACCAGCATAATTTCATTACTACGAGGCACTACATGGTGCGCCCGACACGATGATCACATAGGGTGACGCTATGCCGGACTAAAGCAGGCAACGGCGCCCCTAGTGACAGTTGAAAATGTGCCCATGTAATATTTATCCTATATAATAAGACTCAAGCGTCGCTGCGTCCCCTGTGTCCGTGGATTAGCGCTACTGCGCATGTGCAGCAAGGACAGCCGTTGGGATGGGGGTGCAGTGGGCTGGGCAGGAATGTGCGCATGCACGCTGACTATGCGGCAGTGGCGGCGGTCACAGGGGCGGGAGGCGAGGGGGGTTGCGACAAAGATCTAGAGCCTTATGGCCCATACTCACGGGCTACATAAGTGGCCTGTCGCCAGCACACGTGAGCATGTGCGCAACAGGCCGTCGCCAGCTCCCTCCGCGTACACACGCGGAAGAGGGATCAGCTGTGCGACGGAAGTTGTCGCCGACGTTCCTCCCCCTCACCGGAAGCGCCGTCTATTTACAATTATGTTGCTGTCGCTAGTCCGCATACTCACGCGGACTAGCGACAGTTGCGGCGGCAACTGTCGCCAGGCGATTGACCGCGCCAATCGCCTGGCGACATCAGCAACTAGCGACGGTTCGGGGTGCGCGCCCGTGCAACGCCTCATACTCACGGGCGACCTGTCGCTGCAACACGCGTGCGCCGCGTGTTGCGGCGACAATTGTAGCCCGTGAGTATGGGCCATAAGTCTACTAGTTATAAATAAGGTTCAAGGTATAGCAGAATAAGGGCCGCCCCTGAGATAACCACACAAACAGATTAGGGCCTATTTCCACTACACGCAGATTGGAAGCAGAATGGATGCATAAAAACTGACTCCAATGAATGCCTATGGGAAAATCTGCATCAGAAGAATCGTGTTTAGTGGAAACAGGCACATGGGCATTCATTGGAGTCAGTTTTTCTGCATCCATTCTGCTTCCAATCTGCGTGTAGTGGAAACAGGCCCTTAGGGTTTTCTGGGCCAATGATAGTCAATACAATACAGGTAAAATGTAACATTAATTAAAAAAAATATGAAATCGGCAGGTATGTTAACATACAGTACATTAGAAAGTGTCAGGTCGTCATACATGTACAATGTGCAGCCTAGCGCACGTTTCGTAGCTAAATGCAGCTACTTCTTCAGAGGCAAAAAGTTGCAGTTAGCAAAGAGTGGACCCAGTGGCAATCAGTGTCATACTTAAGGCTCATTCACACACATCAGACTATAGTCTTTGGAAAATGAAAGATCACAGACCAATCTTACCACCCTTCATGTAGTATGAGAGCCATACCTACACAGTCTATTCTATGGATCTGAACTGCCCATCAGAAAAAAATCTTTGCAAGATGCTGCACACACAGATGCTGTACAGACACAAAAGATCAGTATCTGCAAAAGATCTGTTCCTGCCAAAAATCCATTCCTGCAAATTGCAATGATAGTCTGAGATCTGCAGATCATCATACACACATGATTTAACTGACATTCATCTGCAGATCAAGCAATCATCTGCAGATCTGAAAATCCATCCTGGATCTGATCTGCAGATGAATGTCAGTTAAGGCTTCTTGCACACCAAGACGTTGCATTAGGTGGCACGTTAAGGTCGCATAACGTGCACCTAACACAACATATGGTGCTGCAAGAGCCGACGGTAGAGTGAGCCGCGTTAGGCGGCTCGAGTCCTATAATGTCTCCCAGAGTGGCGCTGATTGGCCAGCGGGACCACGTGATGCGGAGCGAGACACTCCGCATCACGTGGTCCCGCCGGCCAATCAGCGCCCTCCAGTGCAGTGAATATTAAGTAGCCATGTGCGCGGCTACTGTAGCTGGCTCTCCCCGCCTCCTCTCCGCCCCCCACTGCGCATGTGCAAACAGTCTAATGCGGCTATAGCCGCTCCAACGCCGTAGCATGCTGCACTTTGCACAGAACGTGCAGCGTTACATGGAACGCAACGTGGGCTGTGTGAACAGCCCACTTGTGTTACATTGCTGTGCGTTGGGGGAGTGTTACAGGCGCACTAACGTGCGCCTGTAACGTCTTGGTGTGTAAGCAGCCTAAACCATGTGTGTATGATGATCTGCAGATCTCATAGACTATCATTGCATTTTGCAGGAACGGATCTTTGGCAGGAACAGATCTTTTGCAGATACTGATCTTTTGTGTCTGTACAGCATCTGTGTGTGCAGCATCTTGCAAAGATGTTTATCTGATGGGAAGTTCAGCTCCATAGAATAGACTGTGTAGAGTATGGCTCATATACTACATCAAGGGTGGTAAGATTGGTCTGTGATCTTTCATTTTCCAAAGACTATAGTCTGATGTGTGTATGCAGCTTAATAGTGCCCATGCATGGTACAATTTGTTCTTTTTATTTTTTATAACATAATTTTGATCAGTTATAGCGGTATATTGAATATAAAGATTTTTCCAACATGTCCGATCGGATTTTTATATTTAACCCTTCTCTTATGTTAGGGTCAGAACCGACCCGTTTTCGGGTTTTGAATGTCTATAAGTATCACATAAATTTGTTTATTGCATCAATATTTTTTTACTTTGTCAGGAACCTCTATTTAAACAATGTAATAAAAAAATAATCCTTTTCACTAAATTAGAAAATACTGTGGTGAAAATTATGACGTTTATGGTGTTAGGGTCAATTCTGACCCAGTTATGATATAGGATTATAGAACACTAATAAGTGCCAAAACAAAGATACTAGAGCAAAATCTGACAAGCTTGCTCCCATAAGGGATGTCTGGGAGAATTGGGTTCAGCTCCTTCCACTAATGTTTCACCCTGGGCCTCAGGTAACAGTAGATGCACGTTTGATTCCTTTCCGTAGAAATTGTCCCTTTCGGCAGTATATGCCCAGTAAGCCAGGCAAATACGGCATAAAAATCTGGGCAGCCTGTGATGCAAAAACAAGCTATGCATGGAACCTACAGATTTACACCGGCAAACCCGAAAGTGGCATCCCTGAGAAAAAACAAGGACAACGTGTAGTCCTTGATATGACTACTGGACTGCGGGGTCACAATATCACATGTGACAATTTTTTTTACTAACTATGACCTTGGACAAGAACTTCTCAGGAGGAAACTTACCATGGTAGGCACAATAAAAAAAAATAAACCTGAGCTGCACACTGAAATTTTGCAAGTGAAGGACAGAGCTCCACTTTCTTCAAAATTTGCTTTTACAGACATCACCACTGTTGTTTCATATTGTCAAAAAAAAAATAAAAATGTGATACTTATGTCCACTTTTCACAAAGATGCAGCTGTGTCATCAAGAAGTGACAAAAAGCCCACAATTATCCTGGATTACAATAAAAACAAAGGGGGAGTGGACAATCTGGACAAGCTGACTGCTACCTATACTTGTCAGCGAATGACCAGCGGATGGCCGATGGTTGTGCTTTATAACATCCTAGATGTGTCTGCATACAATGCATTTGTGTTATGGACCCACATCCACCCAGGTTGGAACACAAAAAAGAATAACAAGCGGAGAATATTTCTCGAGGAGCTAGGAAGTTCCCTTGTCAAGGCACACATTGAGCAAAGGAAACGGGTGTCTCGAGATCCAATCGCTGCAGCCATGATCAGACAGATGCAGAGTTCATCAAGCACTCCATCCACACCATCAACAACACAAAGAGAATCAGTGCCAGCATCCTCATCATCATCTAGCCTTGCCACAACATCAACCAGCACAGCCACAACTCCAGTGATGCCATCTGATTCTAAAAGAAAGAGGTGTCAGGTCTGCCCCAGCAATAAGGACAGAAAGACACACACATTATGCTTCCACTGTAAAAAAATATATCTGCAAAGAACATGCTAAAAGTGTCAGCTTTTGCCACACATGCATCTAAAAACACCCACACAAACAAATGCAAGTTCTTGCACAAAGATGTTTTGAAACTGGTACTTGATTTCTATTGGTTTGCCTTGCTTGATTGTGTGTTTGTTTGACCTTGCAAGTCTACATTTTGTATTATTACTTGCTTTTCATTGTTTATGAATGTTTTATGTTAAAAAAAAAAAGACGTTTGGCTATATTCTTGAAGTAAATATATATGGGTCAAAATTGACCCTAACACCATCAATGTTATTATAGTTAATGTTATTAAAATAAAAATAAATATTTTTATAAATATAAAAAAAATATTTAAGAGATGTGTTCAAATACTCCTCAGCAACATTCTGGTGACATAACAACCTTTTATTTACTTATAATATTCTATTTAGGTTTATTTTACCATTTTTTTAAATTTGAAAATGAGAAGTATGCTATCAAAAGAATGGTTAAAGGGGTCACACCAAAAATATTAAAACCAATCTTTTCAAGGATAAAGAAGCCTAACAAGGTAACCAAGAGGTTGGAAACAAATTGGATGATAAATATTTGTTCAGAGGGTATTTTATGGCTGATTTAAGACACGGGTCAAAATAGACCCGTTAACATCATGGATAGTAACAGAAAGCTAACATAAGAGGAGGGTTAAAAAAAACAAAAAAAAGATTATTTTTGACTTTCATTTGATTCAATCCTTTTAGTCGACTAAATGGGAAAATTGAATGGTTTTATTGTAAAGTGTGTGGGCACCATTATGCCTAGTGCACACCATACAATTTTCTGTTAGATTTTTCTGTTAGATTTTCTGCAAGATTTTCTGTAATTAGATTATTTTCTGTAGAGACTGGTCATTATCTCTGGTGCATTGTCTTCTGGTTATCTCCTGCTGAGTAGAACAATGCCTAATTACTCTGCAGATAGATGGTTAGATAGATACATTTCCAACATGTTGGAAATTATCTACCTGGCAGGTAAATCTAACAGAAAATCTTACAGAAAATTGTATGGTGTGTACTAGGCATTAGCCTGACGCTGTAATCTGATGTGCCTGACGTTGTGCAGGATTGCATATGGCAACAGTGCCACCTAGCGGCAGCAATTTTTCTCATGTCGGACTGTACAACACTGGACCTATGCAGGAAAAGGCCAGTGTGGGATGTAAGAGCAGGGTAAATGCAAGGATGAGAGGAATGACCACTCTGAGACTTCTTTTACACTGCAAGTCGCAATTCCCATTTCTGAATCCGATTGTCACTGGAAGCTAGCAACACAAGAGGAAATAGGCAGGAAAAATATGCAGCATGTAGGACTTTTATAATTGCTTCAAAAATCGGAATTATATGTAGTGTAAAAGTGCCACCAAACAGCTGCATACATATAAGATCAGTATGGCTCTGTACAGCAGAAGCCTTTCACACTTATCTGAATTTGCACGTTTTGCTGGAGAATGTACTGAGTAAGGGCAGGGATGGGCCGAGGCAGAGGCGAGAGAGGCTCCAGCCTCAGGGTGCAGTCAGCTATCATTCCCCTATTGTGAGAGAGAAATAAGGATACATGGCAGTGACTGCAAGCCAGACAACTAGAGATTAGGGTGTTGGGGGAGTTGGGGGCCCTGGGGCGCCTCTGTCTAATAGTAATCAGTGTATGACGGGTGGGGTGGGATGTGGGGCACACTTTGGTGTCTCAGCCTTGGGTGCTGGAGGACCTTGTCCTGGCTCTGGTGAGGGCTCTGCCTCTGACACAGGAGATCCATACCTCCCAACTTTTTGAGATGAGAAAAAGGGACACTTAAGCCACGCCCCTGCCACACCCCTGGCCACGCCCTCACCACGCATCTAGTCACGCATACCATAAAGATTTCATAAGAAACATATGTTGTTTTATAATTCAAACCACAGTGGTCCTTTCTATCCTGGTTCATTTTCCTTCATAGTAACATTTTAAAATTAGTAATATATCAATTTAAAGGTTGGGAATAAAGTTTAGAAATATATATATTTACATAGAAAGAGGGACAAAGTCCTGAAAGAGGGACAAATGAGGGGAAAGAGGGACAGGGCTCCAAAAAGGGACTGTCCCTCCGAAAAAGGGACAGTTGGGAGCTATGGGAGATCTAGGTTGGAATCTCGACTCTTCCTGATCAGTAAGGAGACCTTGGGCAAGACTCCCTAACACTGCTACTGCCTATAGCGCACACCTTAGTGGTTGCCACTCTGGTGGTTTGAGTCCACCAGGAGAAAAGCGAGATATTAATGTTCTGTGTCTTGGTCTCACCATAATCACGTTCTTTGGACTGACTTTTTCTGCTTCTTTTGCGTGTGGCATACAATTCAGGATTCCCTTCTGGAGTGGAGTTAGGAAAACATGAGATGTGAACAATGAACTGTACATCTGTTGCTGACAGCATCACTGAAGGGGTCACACCCTACGCATCATGCTGCGGGATAATGCCGCAGATCACATTATTCTAACTGGCAAATATGCAGCGCGTTTCTCTGTAACGCATTCAGATAAATGCACACTACATGAGCATAGATCGGGCTTTGGAATAACACGCTACAGCTCACGCAGTACACAAGCGTAATAATGCGCACTTAACACAAGTACATGCAAGCGCTGAAAGCAAGCTTTAAAGCAGTAGTAAACTCTGACATAATATTCA
The DNA here is from genome assembly GCF_040937935.1 of Hyperolius riggenbachi. NCBI lineage: Eukaryota > Metazoa > Chordata > Amphibia > Anura > Hyperoliidae > Hyperolius > Hyperolius riggenbachi. Next base: position 54,074,118 of record NC_090646.1, read on the forward strand.
GTAAAAAAGTGTTTTCCTACATTTTAGATCACATATTTGCTTTTGTGTACAAGTATTATTATTCATTAAGAAATTACAAGTTCCCAAAGTACAGTTTTATTTGCTCTGAAAGCTGCTATTGCATTTTACCGTGTTTCCCCGAAAATAAGACACTGTCTTATATTAATTTTTCCTTAAAAATATGTGCTAGGGCTTATTTTCGGGGAGGTCTTATATTTCGTACTCAACGCCTGCAGGCCTCGATCGTACTCAACGCCTGCAGGGCATCTCCAGTGTCCCTTATATATGATGGCAGCATTTCAACCATATCCTTAAAGAGATTCTGTATTGTTAAAATCGCACAAAAGTAAACATACCAGTGTGTTAGAGGACATCTCCTATTACCCTGTCACAATTTCACCGCTCCTCGCCGCATTAAAAGTAGTCAAAAACAGTTTTAAAAAGTTTGTTTATAAACAAACAAAATGGCCACCAAAACAGGAAGTAGGTTGATGTACAGCATGTCCACACATAGAAAATACATCCATACACAAGCAGGCTGTATACAGCCTTACTTCTGAATCTCAAGAGATCACTTGTGTGTGTTTACCTTCTGTCCCCAGCTTCTCTCATGCACTGAAAACATTACAGGCTTCCTGCAGACAGCTCTGCCTATGTCGTTAATTCCTCAGTATGTGACAGACCAGCTCCTTTCACAGCCTCCAGAGGAGGATTTTTATCCAGCTCTCTTCTATCACTGATAAGATAGCAGAGAAGCTGCTGGCTTATGTAAATAAAACACACACTGGAGTGTGCATAGAGGAACAGTTCAACACTGAAGAACTTGGCAGCCTTCCAGACACAGGCCGACAAGTCTGACAGGGGAAAGATACATTGATTTATTACAGAGATGGTTATAGTAGAAAGAGCTGCAGTAAGCCAGAACACATTAGAATAGGTTTAGGAACTTGTAGGATGGTAGAAAAAACGTTGTAATTTTTGTTACAGAGTCACTTTAAGCTTTAGATCAATGAATTTCCCCAGTTTTTCCAGAGGTCCATCATTGCTGGACACTATCGGACGGCCAGGGGGATGTGTGGGATTTTTGTGAATTTTTGGTATTGTGTAAAACACAGGTATACGATAAGTATCCACCCCACAGTAATCATGCTCCTTTTCAGACACAATCCCCTGGCCGTAACCATCATCCAGCAACTGATTTACCCTGGATTTTATCACCGGGAAAGGCATTTAGGAGTCACATGGTTATATGCCAACTGCCTCATCTTCCAGTCTATATACATCGGCTCTGTGTGAAACCGTTTGGAGGGTAAAAAGATCCCACGTGTGGAACAGACTCCATAGGAACAATACCTCACTGTGTGCGGTGTGGTGGTGGTTTAGGGCCATACAGAACCAGACTCAGTGCGCTGCTTTTTGCATAGGCTTCGGCTGGGCGATCGCACCGCACAATCGAGCTGGTTAGGCCCATTTAGAACAAGCGATAGCACTCCTGGCCAGGTAGTAATTTTAATTGTGTCTGCTTTTAAATTGTCAGTTTCACAGCAAGAAATAGCCAAGGCAATGAATAAAATATTTATATGTGCATGAGACAGTGGATTTAAATTGTGCGGTGTATGAAGTTTAAAGTTAATCTGCTGGCTCCTTACATTAACCTTTTCGGGACCGGCCACCTACCCCCCCTTAAGGACCAGGCATTTTGCGCGGGAAGGGGGTGCGCGCGTTTGGGGGGGTCAGGCGGCCGGATCCCGTGTGGGGCTGGCTAGAGTGGTGTCCCCCATGGTGGCCTGGGCCCCCCTTCTGCCCGCAGCCTTCACTTACCTTCCAGGCTCCAGCGATGAGCCGCACGGGACCCTCTTCTCCGGCCGGCATCTCCGTTCTGTCTGACGATCAGTTCCGGGTCGCGGCTTGATGACGTCATCAAGCCGGGACCCGGCGCTGACGTCAGACGGAGCGGAGATGCCGGCCAGAGCGGAGGGGGGCGCCGATCGTCGCGGGAACGGCAGGGAGGTGAGTGGATCCTCTTCTTTCCCCCCCTGCCGCCGCAGCAGCTGTCAAACTGATCACTACGATCCGACGGCGATCGTAGTGATCATGTGATCAGCAGCCATATGCGATGGCTGCTGATCACTCGGGGGAGATGTCGGCTGTCATATGACAGCTTAATCTCCCCCTCCGGGTGCGCACGATCGCGTCGGGAGCAGAAATTGCGGGCATCAGGCTAGAACAGCCACAAGTGCGGCGTAGGATCTCATTAACATGGTCCCGAAAAGGTTAAGTTGCACCAGAAAATAAGGGGTGGCTCTCCAGTTTAAATTGTTGGTTGCGAATGTTTATATTCGTCTATGCTACAACACAGGATAATGTTATCACCAGTTCAGTTGCAGATCTCCCTGCAGGGAGCATTCTATGGAAAAAGTAAGTCCTGTTTCTTTAACCCTTTGAATGCTAAATTAAATAATCTTTTAGAGCAAAAAAGAAATGCTGGGTTTTATACCACTTTAAAGTGGACATGAACTGTTGCACAGGACAGAAGGAGAATAGAGAAATGCACCCTGTATGTATTTAGAGAGTTTAGCCTGCCTAATTTCCCCTCATCTGAGCCTAATCACAAGTTGTAATTTGGTCTATCCCTTTGTCAGCTGACTGCCATGGCAGAGAGCTAAATTGTAAACACAGGATGTTAACAATATGTGTGCTTCCGTGAAAGCAGGAAGTAGACACACTGCAGATTTATTGCTGGATTTTAATCAGCTGTAACAAAGAAATGTTTTTCTTTAACCCATTCAGGTTCCGTCGTTTTCACGTGAGCAATGTTCACCTCCCATTCATTAGCCTATAACCTTATCACTACTTATCACAATGAACTGATCTATATCTTGTTTTTTCCTCCACCAATTAGGCTTTCTTTGGGGGGTACATTTTGCTAAGAGCCACTTTACTGTAAATGCATTTTAACAGGAAGAATAAGAAAAAAATGGAAAAATTCATTATTTCTCATTTTTCAGCCATTATAGTTTCAAAATAATACATGCCTCCATAATTAAAACTCACGTATTGTATGTGTCCATATGTCCCGGTTATTACACCGGTAAAATTATGTCCCTATCACAATGAATGACGACAATATTTTATTTGGAAATAAAGGTGCATTTTTTCCGTTTTGCATCTATCACTATTTACAAGTTTAAAATAAAAAAAATATAGAAATATTTCATCTTTACATTGATATTTAAAAAGTTTAGACCCTTAGGTAAATATTTACATGTTTTTTTTTTTTTATTGTAATGATTTTTTTTTTTTTTTATAGTAAACATTTTATTTGGGTAGTTTTGGGAGGGTGGGAGGTAAACAATAGGTTTGTAATGTAAATGTGTGTTGATTTTCATTTTTTTTAATTTTCAGTTGTAGTATTCCTTTTTGGCCACAAGATGGCGGCCATGAGTTTGTTTACATGACGTCACTCTAAGCGTAACACACGCTTAGAGTGACGCATCGGGGAGGGAACAGCCAGAAAAGGCACAGCTTCCGAGAGAAGCTGTCGCTTTTTCAGCGGGGGAGAGGAATCAGTGATCGGGCACCGTAGCCCGATTCACTGATTGCCTGGCTAACGAGCATGCGTGCACGCGCGCGATTGGCCGCGGGAGCGCGCGGTGGCGCGCATGGTTCTTGGACGTAGTTTCTACGTCCAGGAACCAAAATAGGTTAAAGAGACTCTGTAACCAAAAAAATTAATGAGGCTTCCTCCTCCTCTGTAGCTTGAGGGAATCCATCGCTGGCTCCCTCACAAGCTCCTCGACAAATCTTGACAAGTGGCGGCTATATTTACCTACCGCGATCCTGTGCAGGCGCAGTAGCCGAGCCAAACTGATCCGCTCTACTTTGCAGGTGCAAAGGACTCACGCATGTGCAGTAGAGTGGATACCATCAGGCTCGGCTCTTTCCACCTCACCCCAACGAAGAGACACTACTGCGCAGGATTGCGGTAGGTCATAATTTACCTCACTGATGTTCGGGGAGTCGCAGCGCTGGATTGCCGGGACGGAGAGGCACGGGGGACGACTCATTAGGATCCAGAGGCTTCCCCCTCCTGAGGTAAGTATCCCCCAAAGGGGTTTTATTGCTTACAGGTTTTTTTTTAAGGCTGCTTTGACAGTGGGACGTTACAGGCGCACATTAGAGCAGCCTGTAACGCAGCCCACAGCACAGCAATGAAAAATCAATGGGCTGTTCGCAGTGCCCACGTTGCGTTAAATTGTAACGCTGGACGTCAGTTGAATGTGCTGCATGCTTGTTTAACAGACGTTCATCTGCATATCTGACAATTATCTGCAGATCTGAAAATCCATCCTGGTGGATCTGATCTGCAGATGAATGTCAGTTAAACAAGGTGTGTATGATGATCTGCAGATCTCATAGACTATGAATGCAATTTGCAGGAACGGATCTTTTGCAGGAACAGATCTTTTGCAGATACTGATATTTTGTGTCTGTACAGCATCTGTGTGTGCAGCATCTTGCAAAGATTTCTGTCTGATGGGGAGTTCAGCTCCATAGAATAGACTGTGTAGAGTATGGCTCTCATACTACATGAAGGGTGGTAAGATTGGTCTGTGATCTTTCATTTTCCAAAGACTTTTATCTCAAGTGTGTATGTAGCCTTAGTTGGTGTGGTTATAAATAATAGCAGTTGGTGCTGTCTGTTTTTTTTTCATGTCTGCCAGCAGTAAAGATGATGACCTGCAGGCTGGTTGTGGATAAAACAACATGCACAAATTAAACGGTGAATATCAATCATTTCTTGATATCTATTCTATTTTTTAACTTCTCACTTTGCCCTGTATTGAATTGTTCCCCCTATTCTCTAAAGTCCCTCTATTTTTAATTTCTTCATAGTTGTTCTTTAACTTTGTGGACTGCACTGCCCTGATCCTTACCGCAAGTATCTTCTTCTCGCCTTCCTGGCCTGCACAAGGCCACCAACCCTTCACTGTCTTCTGCTCAAACAGCGACACCCAGCGATCTGCAGAGTCAGAGTCGTCCAGCAGCTCCAGGCTGCACCTCTCCGCCGTCTTGGCTGGTCGCACCATGCGGTTGAGATCCAGCTGCACAGAGCCTAAAATAGGGGGGAAAAGGGATGCATTTATTTATTTATGTATATATAATCAGTGAATGTCGCTCTGCTGCTTTCATTTCCTCCTCAGTTGCCCCTGCCGGGAAAAAACAAGTACAGGTTTGTGTTACCTGAGCTATGGCATAACCACTCACAACAGCTTAATATGTTTTATCAGATGTAAATGTGAGGATACTGTCATTTATCACAGGCAGGAAGTGACACAGACTACCAAAGCAGGAAGTCTGCAGGCGGTGTGACCTAGGCAAGCTCGGCTAAGAGTGTGGAAGTGTAATGGTTGAAGTCCTCATTGGGAACCTCACTTTCCCTTCCTAGAGGTCTCTACAGGGAACTGAGGATGGGAACAAGGAATGAAGATAAAGCTATAAAAGCTCATTCTAACTCTTCCCCACTCGATCGTTGCTGTCTCGGTCACTTTTGAAGCAACTTCTTCATTTCCTGTCTTGGCAGAAACAAGAGAAATTCTCACAGGTGGAAACACAAGACAGCAATTACCAACACAAAAGCGATCCTAACTCTTTTCCAGGCTATCCAAGACTAAAACAAACATTTTCCTTGGAACTCAGATTTATTGGTGTCCATAGATACTGTATAAAATGATCATTACCCACCCTCACCACATTCAGAAAGATTGAGAAAGGCAATATCAAGTCTATGGCTGTACCTTGGACACCACCAACTACTGAGAGCTCTGGAACTTGGTTGGTTTAGGTGAGATATCTGGTCTATGGGTGGCCCTTGAACCCCTCCAATCCGCCTGCTACTGAGAGGGATATTGATGAGAGCTCTGGATCATGCTTACTTCTTTAAATAAGAGCGATATCATGTCTATATCATGCCCCTTGGACACCACCTACGACTAAGAGCTCTGGAACTTGGTTGGTTTAGCTAGATATCTGGTCTATAGGCGCCCCTTGAACCCCTCCGTCCTACGTGCTACTGAGAGAAAAATTGATGAGATCCATGGATCAAGCTAACTTGTTTAGAGGAGATATTGTGTCTATGGTTTCCCACTGGACTTGGACACCACCCACCTACTGTTACTGGAAATGAGTTTGGGTCCTGGATACTCCTTGCTGGATTGGTTTTTATTTTGCCTACAAAATGTCTTTACTTCAATCCCTTGTCCTCTTTGCACGACATAAATGGGCAAATATTCTGACCACGGCTGGTCAAACAAGAGTTGGGTGCGTCCATATTGACATACCTTTATTTCTCAGCCTGACCACAAACAATCAGATTGGGTGGCAATTGTCTGAAGCTAATAGGTAGCTTTACTGTGCAGTAAACCACACTGTCGATCAGGACCCCATTCCTCTCCAGGCCCAGGAAGCCTGGAAAGATAACGGGATGGAGGCCAAGGAGAGAGAAGACGGTGATGCCATTGTTTAGAGAACCCTCAATTACAATCATCCCAGCTTGGACTGAAGGCTGAATATTGTTCTTCTGCTGATTGCCGCTTGGTATGAGCTCAAAGCAACTTCACAGAAGCTGCTGTACACAGTCCAGATGCCGGGCTCCCCATAAATGCGCCTGGCTTTTTCACGGTAGGCCACGCTCAAAGCGTAGAAAAACTTGGCTGAGTCATTAAAGGGGCTTCTGTCAGCCAGCCACATGGCGCTGGTCTCCGGAGCCTCTCTGTAGCACGCGGCTCTCCTCTGCCCACCGCTACAATAAACTAACTCATGTCACATGGGAAGGCTTGCCGGATGAAACGCTTTGTCTGCAGGATAAAATATCCCATCCTCTTCTCTGAGGGACCGCATACACGGGGACAGCACAGGCCTCCTGCACTGACAGGCTGCTAAAGAAGTACTCCGAGGTCACAGGCAAAAAGGATTACGCTATTCTGGCAAATACCGTGGACATGTCTCCACTCATCTCTATTTCTGTGCATTTTCTGCACAGGAAAACTGCAACCAATGTTAATCAATGGACTAGTTCACACGTGAATGCATTTTTCACATGCAGAAAAACAACCGACAGCATTGCAAAACTGTCAGACAAAACTGACGCACAGAAAAACTGACGAGTGGAGGCCTTAAAGAGATACTCCGACCAAGAATTGAACTTTATCCCAATCAGTAGCTGATACCCCCTTTTACATGAGAAATCTATTTCTTTTCACAAACAGACCATCAGGGGGCGCTGTATGACTGATATTGTGGTGAAACCCCTCACACAAAGAAATTCTGAGTACATACTCTTGGCAGTTTCCTGTCTGTGAACCCTGTTGCATTGTGGGAAATAGCAGTTTACAGCTATTTCCAACTGCCAAAACAGCAAGCAGCAGCTACATCACTTGCCAGCAGTAAAAATGTCCCCATGTGATAAATGTCAGAATATAAATCAGGGATTTAAAATAATTTACAATTGGCAAACACTGACTAAATCATTTATACATAATTATTGTAAAAATGAAGCACTTTTTTTTATTACATTATTTTCACTGGAGTTCCTCTTTAAAGAGACAACATATCCCATCCTCTTCTCTGACGGACTGCGAACACGGGGACAGCACAAGCTGGGGGTTGGGGGGTCATGATGGTGGCATCTGGGGGTTTCCTTTACCCATATTACCTGGGTGGAGACAGGCAGCTGGGAGGATGTTACCACTTGTGATTAATTGCTGAATGTAAATCAGGGAAAGATTTTACAAGGAGCAAACACTGACTAAATAGTCTATAAATGAATATCGTAAAAAATAAAGCAATTTTATTCATTATGTTATTTTCACAACAGTTCCTCTTGAATTCCCAGCTGAGATCTGCCTGCTTAAATGCACACTACTGCGTCCATCTTACCTAGGTAATCATCGTAGGAGAATTTGTCATTGTCCCATATCTGTAACATGAGGTGCGGGGGGATTTTATTCTCAGTCTTGTCCAGGCTCCAGAAATGTTCCTGAAAGAAGCAGGAGTGGTAGAAGTTATCACACTGGTTCACTGCAACATCTACAACTTCATAAATAAATGTAAAAACAGGAGTCGCACTTCCAAAAACCAGAGATGGATTAAAGTGAACCTCCAGGCTAAAAATCTTCTCAGCAGAACTGAAAAGGCTTGGTGTTTCTTTAACAGTTTTACAGCATCAGAATTTTGTTTTTCTTACATAAGCCTTATTTTTAGCTGCACAAAAGCTAAGCTCCGCACCATCAAAGAAAACTGCCCAGGCATTTTCCCCCTGATGCTGTGGAAAGCATGATGGGATTTCCTATGTTGTTATTCAAGTTGCCTAGCAACTGGGAGGGGTGATCAGGACACAGGACAGTTGGAACTGTGTCTCCTGCTCCCTGTCACCTCCTTTCAACCAAAAAGATGGCAGCCCTCATGAAATCACAAACATTTGCCTGTTCTTTTAAAACAGGGTGGGTACGAGATTATATTACCTATCTATTTTAATTAACATAACTAATGTAACTTAATTAACTTAATGACAGTATGTTTGTTTAGGCTGAAGTTCCTCTTTAAGGTCAAATGGGGCCTTAGGCAAGACAGCAGCCTTTCCAACAACTGACGACCACCTGTTTTTTTTTTTTTTTTGTAAGACTTGGTGGGAGTTTGCATCAACCAGGCCCCTGTATGGACTCTCTGCAGAAGATGGAGAGACTGCCTAGGTTACTTTGTGGATGATCCAACCCTGCCAAAAACACCCTGACAGATATGCAATTATCTTTTTCTCATGAGTTACCGTATCTCCTAGGAGATAATTTTCATGGCCTCTTTAACACAACTTTTCAGCATTTTTCAACTGAAAAAGTAACCAAAAATTGGTGAAAAAAGTACTATCAAAATTATTTTGAGTATTTTCTTGCTTGCCGGAGGTTTAAAAGGCCTTTGTATGACAAGGTGTGAAAATTTCATCTAGGAGAAAAGTAAGGAGAAAAAGTGAATAGCATGTGGGCCCCTGGGCTTGATCCAGATCACTTTTTCTCCAAGTTTTCCCGTAGGTGATATTTTCACACATCTTACCAATATAATGCCTTTAACCTCAGCAAGAAGGAAAATACTTTGACAGCAGTTTTTCACTTACTGTTTGGTAGTTTTTCACCTGCAGAGTACCGAAAAGTTACCTTAAACGGAACCTGAAGTGAGTAAAATTATTTAAAACAAACACGACGTAGCTGCAAATGAATATTACATACTCGCTGTCAGTTCCCCCCAGAAGCTCACCATTTTCTTCTTACAGTGATCCCTTCCAGTTCTGACAAGATGTTGTCAGAACTGAAATATACCAGTTGCTGTCAGTTATATATCACCAGCTGTCAGTTACAACTGAATGTGTGAGGTAATGTCCATGTTTCCCTGTGGCTCAAGTGGGTGGTGTTACAGTTTAACAGTGTGCTGATCAGGAAGCTGTTATGGGGTAATGGCCATTTTCAAAATGGAGGATGGAGTATTCCATTAATCACAGTGGACAAATGGGACGCAGGAGAAGAGAAATAGAAGTAGACAACGCAGGAGGTAAGTATGACCTGTGTATGGTTATTTTGACTTTTTATTTTCAGTTCACGTTCTCTTTAAACAGAAGATGAAAAGTATCTCCTAAAGATGGCCACACACCATACAATTTTTTAAATATCTGTTCAATTTAAGAATTGCAATACATTTTTCTGACTAATTGTAAGATTTCAAAAATATGACCAATGTATCACACACGTATATTCAATTTTTCCCCCAATTATGATAACAATGATTGGAAACTCTGACAAAATTGCTAGGGTGTGTATATTAATAAACTGACAATCCAACACACACCATACAATCTTTAGAAACATTGAAGAAAAATATCTGGCATTCCGGATCGATTAAAATCGAAGAAAACGGGAAATCCGATCGGATTTTATCGAAAGCTTTTATTTCGAATAAAAAAAAAGCTTTCGATTTTTTAGGGAGATCCGATCGTTTTTATCAAATTACTGTAAAATCGGATCATTTTATTGTATCGTGTGTGGCCACCTTAAGGGCTGGAACCCACAGGAGCGCTTTTGGCAGCGTTTTGGCAGCACTGCGATACGCTAGCAGTTTGCCAAAACGCTGGGCTAATGTTAATGGATGGGGCAACTTCCACAAGAGCGTTTGTGTTTCTCAGAAACGCAAACGCAGGACCTGCAGCATTTTGGGAGCGTTAGCGCTTCAATGTAAAGTATTGAACCGCTAGCGGAAACGCTCAGCAAAACCTAAACTGAGCGGTTTTGCTAGCGTTTTGCGGTTCAGCACACTGTAACAAAAATAAAATAATTCACAGGACCAATCAGGATAAAAACGCAAAACGCAAAACGCTACGCACCCGCTGGGCAAAAAAAATACAATGTTGCAAAACATGACCAAAAACGCACATGAAACCGCTTGCAAACCGCTCAGACAAAACGCTAGCGGTTGCGTTTTGCGTTTGCTGATTTCAGTGGGTTCCAGCCCTAAGAGAGAATTGGAATTGAATCAGGGCCATAATGACCGCCTCAGCCAACAATCAGGAGTGTGTATGGTACCCAACAACCCCGATGCCCAACCTAAAAGCGATCCGCTGGACAGATCAGAAACCCCAGCGACGCCGCTTCCCCACCCCCTCCCTCGCGATCCCATTATTCGCACCGCTCTCCCACTCACCTCGTGACATCACACATGCGGCGCTCGTGGTCACTCTGTCGTCCCCGCCCCTCCCTTTGCATAGCAACACAGCGCATCGTCAGCTACACCGCTGACACACATATGTGTAGCCCGGCCCTGCGATGTCTTCTGTGACCTCATCCCCGACCGGCGACATGCTTTGGATGTGTGTGAAAAATGGGGATGGCCCCGTAACTGCTTCCGGGTCAGCACACTGTTGAACTGTAATATTCCTCACTTGAACCATAGGGACACATGGACATTACCTTGCACAACAGTTGTCCTTTCAGTTATCACTGACAGCAACTGGTAGATTTCAGTTCTTGTCAGAAATGTAAGGAATCATTGTTAGAGGAAAATGGTGAGCTTCTGAGAGGAACTGACAGCGAGGTGTGTATGTAATATTCATTTGCAGGAACATCATGTGTTTATTTTAAATAATGTTACTCCGTTCAGGTTCAAATGTAACTTGTGATTTATCTCCTTATCTGTTTATCTCATGAATTAGCTCTCATTATAGCTGAGATGAAAATAAGTAAGGTGCAGTAATTCATGAAATGAGTTGGTGAATACACCGTGATATCTGATCGCTGTTAAAATGAATCTGGCCTTATAAACAAGGTGACCGGATCTAACAGACTAGTGCGGATGTAAAAAGCTCCACAAACTGGCCAGACCTATTGACCAATCCGAGCATGGCCCTAGGCCACTATTCTGCATTGATCAGCTAGGAATGGCCCTAGGCCACTATTCTGCATTGATTGCTAGGAATGGCCCTAGGCCACTATTCTGCATTGATTGCTAGGAACGGCCCTAGGCCACTATTCTGCAGTGATCAGCTAGGAATGGCCCTAGGCCACTATTCTGCATTGATTGCTAGGAACGGCCCTAGGCCACTATTCTGCAGTGATCAGCTAGGAATGGCCCTAGGCCACTATTCTGCAGTGATCAGCTAGGAATGGCCCTAGGCCACTATTCTGCATTGATTGCTAGGAATGGCCCTAGGCCACTATTCTGCATTGATTGCTAGGAATGGCCCTAGGCCACTATTCTGCATTGATTGCTAGGAACGGCCCTAGGCCACTATTCTGCAGTGATCAGCTAGGAATGGCCCTAGGCCACTATTCTGCATTGATTGCTAGGAATGGCCCTAGGCCACTATTCTGCATTGATTGCTAGGAATGGACCTAGGCCACTATTCTGCATTGATTGCTAGGAACGGCCCTAGGCCACTATTCTGCATTGATTGCTAGGAATGGCCCTAGGCCACTATTCTGCATTGATTGCTAGGAATGGACCTAGGCCACTATTCTGCATTGATTGCTAGGAATGGCCCTAGGCCACTATTCTGCATTGATTGCTAGGAATGGCCCTAGGCCACTATTCTGCATTGATTGCTAGGAATGGCCCTAGGCCACTATTCTGCATTGATTGCTAGGAATGGCCCTAGGCCACTATTCTGCATTGATCAGCTAGGAATGGCCCTAGGCCACTATTCTGCATTGATTGCTAGGAATGGCCCTAGGCCACTATTCTGCATTGATCAGCTAGGAATGGCCCTAGGCCACTATTCTGCATTGATTGCTAGGAATGGCCCTAGGCCACTATTCTGCATTGATTGCTAGGAATGGCCCTAGGCCACTATTCTGCATTGATTGCTAGGAATGGACCTAGGCCACTATTCTGCATTGATTGCTAGGAATGGACCTAGGCCACTATTCTGCATTGATTGCTAGGAATGGACCTAGGCCACTATTCTGCATTGATTGCTAGGAATGGCCCTAGGCCACTATTCTGCATTGATTGCTAGGAATGGACCTAGGCCACCATTCTGCATTGATTGCTAGGAATGGCCCTAGGCCACTATTCTGCATTGATTGCTAGGAATGGCCCTAGGCCACTATTCTGGATTGATTGCTAGGAATGGCCCTAGGCCACTATTCTGGATTGATCAGCTAGGAATGGCCCTAGGCCACTATTCTGCATTGATTGCTAGGAATGGCCCTAGGCCACTATTCTGCATTGATTGCTAGGTATGGCCCTAGGCCACTATTCTGCATTGATTGCTAGGAATGGACCTAGGCCACTATTCTGCATTGATTGCTAGGAATGGACCTAGGCCACTATTCTGCATTGATTGCTAGGAATGGCCCTAGGCCACTATTCTGCATTGATTGCTAGGAATGGACCTAGGCCACTATTCTGCATTGATCAGCTAGGAATGGCCCTAGGCCACTATTCTGCATTGATTGCTAGGAATGGACCTAGGCCACTATTCTGCATTGATTGCTAGGAATGGCCCTAGGCCACTATTCTGCATTGATCGGCTAGGAACGGCCCTAGGCCACTATTCTGCATTGATTGCTAGGAATGGCCCTAGGCCACTATTCTGCATTGATCGGCTAGGAACGGCCCTAGGCCACTATTCTGCATTGATTGCTAGGAATGGACCTAGGCCACTATTCTGCATTGATTGCTAGGAATGGCCCTAGGCCACTATTCTGCATTGATCAGCTAGGAATGGCCCTAGGCCACTATTCTGCATTGATCAGCTAGGAATGGCCCTAGGCCACTATTCTGCATTGATTGCTAGGAACGGCCCTAGGCCACTATTCTGCATTGATCAGCTAGGAATGGCCCTAGGCCACTATTCTGCATTGATTGCTAGGTATGGCCCTAGGCCACTATTCTGCATTGATTGCTAGGTATGGCCCTAGGCCACTATTCTGCATTGATCAGCTAGGAATGGCCCTAGGCCACTATTCTGCATTGATCAGCTAGGAATGGCCCTAGGCCACTATTCTGCATTGATCAGCTAGGAACGGCCCTAGGCCACTATTCTGCATTGATCAGCTAGGAATGGCCCTAGGCCACTATTCTGCATTGATCAGCTAGGAACGGCCCTAGGCCACTATTCTGCATTGATCGGCTAGGAATGGCCCTAGGCCACTATTCTGCATTGATTGCTAGGAACGGCCCTAGGCCACTATTCTGCATTGATTGCTAGGAACGGCCCTAGGCCACTATTCTGCATTGATTGCTAGGAACGGCCCTAGGCCACTATTCTGCATTGATTGCTAGGTATGGCCCTAGGCCACTATTCTGCATTGATTGCTAGGTATGGCCCTAGGCCACTATTCTGCATTGATCGGCTAGGAATGGCCCTAGGCCACTATTCTGCATTGATCAGCTAGGAATGGCCCTAGGCCACTATTCTGCATTGATTGCTAGGAACGGCCCTAGGCCACTATTCTGCATTGATCAGCTAGGAATGGCCCTAGGCCACTATTCTGCATTGATCAGCTAGGAATGGCCCTAGGCTACTATTCTGCATTGATCAGCCAGGAATGGCCCTAGGCCACTATTCTGCATTGATCAGCCAGGAATGGCCCTAGGCCACTATTCTGCATTGATTGCTAGGAATGGCCCTAGGCCACTATTCTGCATTGATTGCTAGGAATGGCCCTAGGCCACTATTCTGCATTGATTGCTAGGAATGGCCCTAGGCCACTATTCTGCATTGATTGCTAGGAATGGCCCTAGGCCACTATTCTGCATTGATCAGCTAGGAATGGCCCTAGGCCACTATTCTGCATTGATTGCTAGGAATGGCCCTAGGCCACTATTCTGCATTGATCAGCTAGGTATGGCCCTAGGCCACTATTCTGCATTGATCAGCTAGGAATGGCCCTAGGCCACTATTCTGCATTGATTGCTAGGAATGGCCCTAGGCCACTATTCTGCATTGATCAGCTAGGAATGGCCCTAGGCCACTATTCTGCATTGATTGCTAGGAATGGCCCTAGGCCACTATTCTGCATTGATTGCTAGGAATGGCCCTAGGCCACTATTCTGCATTGATCAGCTAGGAATGGCCCTAGGCCACTATTCTGCATTGATTGCTAGGAATGGCCCTAGGCCACTATTCTGCATTGATCAGCTAGGTATGGCCCTAGGCCACTATTCTGCATTGATCAGCTAGGAATGGCCCTAGGCCACTATTCTGCATTGATTGCTAGGAATGGCCCTAGGCCACTATTCTGCATTGATCAGCTAGGAATGGCCCTAGGCCACTATTCTGCATTAATTGCTAGGAATGGCCCTAGGCCACTATTCTGCATTGATCAGCTAGGAATGGCCCTAGGCCACTATTCTGCATTGATTGCTAGGAATGGCCCTAGGCCACTATTCTGCATTGATCAGCTAGGAATGGCCCTAGGCCACTATTCTGCATTGATCAGCTAGGTATGGCCCTAGGCCACTATTCTGCATTGATCAGCTAGGTATGGCCCTAGGCCACTATTCTGCATTGATCAGCTAGGAATGGCCCTAGGCCACTATTCTGCATTGATTGCTAGGAACGGCCCTAGGCCACTATTCTGCATTGATTGCTAGGAACGGCCCTAGGCCACTATTCTGCATTGATCAGCTAGGTATGGCCCTAGGCCACTATTCTGCATTGATTGCTAGGAATGTTGCGCCAGCATCAGCGGTGACAAAACACACATTGAGAAAAAGTAAAACTGCGCCAATCACGACTGAACCGCGATTCCGAGCCAAGTACCCGCCCACCACATGGGAGGCCATCGCTGGTTTGTGTCTGGCCACCCTCAGGTTTAGCTAGCTGCTCGTTCCTCTGAATTTATTTTATTTTTATATGAAATAATAACACCGGCTCGAAGTTTGTAGCCGCTGCCTAGCGACGTCTAATAAATCCACAATCGCGCTGCTTTTTTTTAGGGACTATTAAACAAACAGAAGAGACTGACCCCCGAACGTTTATTTATCGACCAGAAGCGGATGCCAGGCTTGGCCGCTGACGCGCGGTGGGCCGCCGCTCTCAGACAGCGGGCCTTTGTCACGCCGCCGCACGCCGGCCACTCTTACCTTCTTAGACACTGAGCAGACCTGCTCGGCAGGAAGGTAGTCGAAGGGGAAGATGAATCTCCAGTTGAAGTTTCCTTCTCCTCCCATCGATCGGTAGTGAACATCTGTTTTCTGTTTATGCTCCTCATGCCCGATCATCCAGCTGTGGGGGGGGGAGACGGTTAGCGGGAGAGGAAGTTTTGTTTTTACAACTCCTACAACATGTCATTGCAACAAAGGCCCGGCTTTCATGTGCGCCTGCCAGATCCAGAAAGAGTAGCACCTCTGCGGGGGGAAGCTGTGTATATAACTCAGCCTGACTTTATATAAACCAGCTCAATATGTCATGGGAGAATTCAAAGCCGCTCGCAATGCTCGCCGATGAACAGAAGGCGTATTGTGAGGATGGGCCCCGTACAATGTGCGCATGGCGCTATCTCATTCCGTGCGTCCGAAGGCAAAGCGGTGCGCTACACGGGCCATGCTGTCACATGACGCCGAGGCACCGAACGATAGCTTTATTGAACATTTCCTTAAAGGGAACCTGAAGTGAGAAGTATATGGAGGCTGCCATTTTTATTTCCGGTTAAACAATACCAGTTGCCTTGCTGCCCTACTAATCTACTTGGCTGCAGTAGTGTCTGAATCACACCAGAAACAAGCATGCAGCTAATCTAGTCAGATTTTACAATACTGTCAGAAAAACCTGATCTGCTGCATGTTTGTTCAGGGTCTATGGCTGAAAGAATTAGATGCAGAGGATTAGCAGGGGCAGCCAGGCAACTGGTATTGCTTAAAAGGAAATACATATGGCAGCCTCCATATACCTCTCACTTGAGGTGTCCGGTGGTCGATCGGCATGTTGGATTTTACATAGATACAATCGCAAGTTGGATTCATTTATGCTGTGGTTCAATTAAATACAATCTTTTCTTTCAGTCTGAATGATCTTATTGAAAATATGATTTTTTTGCCAAAAATAGCACTGTTAATACATGGTAGGATACGATTGTGAGCTCCTCTGAGGACAGTCAGTGACATGACTATGTACTCTGTAAAGTGCTGCAGATGTCAGCAATCTATTAATATATAACAGCAAGGTATACTTAAAGGGACTCCGAGCACCTCTTATGGGCATGCCTTTAAGACTCCGACCAGTACTGCAAAGTAGTTAAAGATGCATAGCTTTGTGTAGCTTGTGCTCTCTTCTTTCATTTGATGCCTAATTCGCCGTTCTACACCAAATAGTTTACATTCAATTTCAATGTAAAAATCGCGGCTGCCATCTTGGCTATGTTATATCTTCTGGGTCACCCCTGTCTTCTCTGTTAGGGAAGTGCATCACTGAATGCAGCAGGAAGAGGAAGTGACACGCATGGCCATTGCAAGAGGCTCCTTCAGAGGGGTCATAGCACGACTTTGTTGGAAGTCGTCTGGCTTAAAGGCATGCCCATGAGAGGTGCTCGGAGTCCCTTTAACAGAAGCAAGTGTGGCATATGAATCAGAGTTGTAGAGTCGGTACAAACATCTTTCTATCTCCAGGTACCCAAAAATTGCTCTGACTCCGACTCCACGACCCTGAATGCTAACGTGTGATGACTGAACTAGTGGTGAACAAGCTTCGGTCTGTACATTGGGTGCTGTGTGTGATGTCATATCAGCAGGACAGACCCCTGCCTCTTATAGTATACACAGTACAGGGCTCTCTCACCTCTTCACATAGATGTCACTCATCTTCTCCCCACTCATGCTGACATCATCTAAGATAACATCCCGCGCGTTCCAGACGATGCAGCGCAGATAAACCCTGGAGGAAAAACAAAGTGTAACCGATCACTGGTGTCTGCAGCTTTGTGAGCGCAATTATTGCCAAGAGCAATCCTACACAGGTGCCCATTAACGGTACAATATTTTCCTCAGATGCGATCATTTATATCAGATTGTCACAATTGAATCGGAATGTTGCATTTCATGATCGTATCTGAAGAGAGGAAGTGCCCTAATCCACCTGCTTATGGGAACAATCCATAAATACTGCAAATCTGATCGAATGAACGCATCTTAGGAAAATATTGCACTGTTAATGGGCATATTTATGAAACTGACAGCTCTAATGATTGTTTTTTTTTTTTTTTTTTTAATACTCCAAGCCAGGCGTGTCAAACTCAAATACAGAAGTGGGACGAAATTGAACACTGGAACCAGTTTGCAGGAAACCTCAATGTCTAGTGGGAACCTCCCTCCTTTTGGTCCCTGGTGTCTAATGGCCCCTCCATTAGACATTTGGGCTCTGGTATCCTTTAAGCTAAGTACCCACAGGCAGATCACGGTCAGATGAATCGGGGATCTCCGCTGATGAAAGATCGTTCCATGTGGCCGAATCTGCAAGCATCAATGGTGGCATCAGATACTAATGTTCATCTAAACGATCATTTACCTGATCGTGGCAATACCCAGGAAAGTCAGTGAAAAGCTGGATGATGACTGTCCTATCAGCAGGTTGGGAGGAGGGGCTATATGGAGGCTGCACTGCTCATTGGCAGAGAGGAGAAGGCTGCGGTCCCAGATGGAGATATGCGGGCTGTGCGCAGCGGGGCCACACAACCATCCACACAGGACCGCATGTGTCCTGGCAGGTAAGATCTGCGGCATATGCTGAATATCAGCTGCATGCGGAGTCCAGATATTGCCCTTTCCTTCAACTCTTTAGGGTCGTGTTTTTATCGCTCCAAGGAGAGCGCCTTCTCATTCCAAACTCACCCGCCGGCAGTAAAGTGGAGGTTTGTGGGGCTTGTAAAGGCTGCAGATAAACATTATTACACATGTACTTCATAGTACAGTAAGGATTGTGCAACCTCCGCTGCATCCATCTGTGCTACATTCCTACACTCTCTATTTTGGGGGCGATATGAAGTTCTCCCACAATCCATCACAATCTGCTTTAGTTTTCCTCACCCAATCTGGGAAAGTCCGGCAAAGGTTCTGGTGCTTCACATGCGCTCATTCAAATATCGCTTTTAAGGGGAAATTTGGGTGCCCAAACATTACAGTTTTTTTTTTCTCCAGCGGATTGGTGCGGGGCCTGGTGGTGAAAGTTAGGTGTGGGGTGGGTGGTTAAGGTTAGGCGCGGGAGGGAGGGAGGGTGGTTAAGGTTAGGTGTGGCTGCTTATGGTTAGGCGATGGGGGTGGTTAAGGTTAGGCATGGGGGGTTGTTAGGTTAATCTGAGAGGGGTGAGTTGTTAAAGTTAGGTGTGGGGCGGTGGGTGGTTAAGGTTAGGCGTGATGGTTAAGGCTGGTTTCACACTGTAAACTGGCGGCAGCGATGCGGTGCATCGCTCCCGCCGCACCGCATCACACTGCCAGAATCAGGCCTTCAGGGAACGCCGCGTTAGTACGCAATATTCCCTGGCTGGCCACCAGCCAAGCAGGTTAGTGATGCGCGCTTGCCGTCACTTTCTGCTACGGGTTTGCAAAAGTGCATGCGTGCTGCGACGCCGATGCCATAGAGTAACATGACTTCTGCCCCGACGCAGAGTGACGCATGTACGCACGTTAACGTAGTTTTGTCCTAGCGTCGGGAATGCGTACTGTGGTAGTATGAATGTCTCCATAGGTGCGGTAAAAATACTGCATTGCGTACTGCATTGCTCAGTGTGAAAGGTTGGTGTGGGGGTGGGTGGTTATGGTCAGGCATGGGGGAGGAAGGGTTAAGGTTAGGCGTAGGGGGTGGGTGGTTAAGGTTAATGGTGGGTGGTTAAGGTTAGGCTTGGGGGCGTAGTGGTTAGAGGTTAGGCGTGGGGGGATCTGGTTAAGGTTAGGTGTGGGGTGGGTGGTTAAGGTTAGGTGTGGGGTGGGTGGTTAAGGCTAGGAATGGGAGGGTTAGTTAAGGATAGGCGTGAGGGGTGGGTGGTTAATGTAAGGTAGGTGGTATGGGGGTGGGGGATTAAGGTTAGGTGTGGAAGGGGGGTAGGCGGTTAAGGCAGAAGTTTGGGGGCCTCATAAGCATCCATTCAAATATCGATTTTAAGGGGATTTCTTTTAGATTTTTCAGTGGGTTTGCACAGGGGATGGTGGTAAAAGTTAAGTGTGGGGAGTAGGTGGTTAAGGTTAGGGGTGGGTGGTTAAGGTTAGACTTGAAGGCGTGGTGGTTAGAGGTTAGGCGTAGGGGGGAGTTGGTTTAGGATAGGTGTGTGGGGGGGGGAGGTTGTTAAGGTTAGGTTTGGGAGGGTTAGTAAAGGTTTGGCATGGGGGTGTGTGGTTAATTTGTAAAAGAAAGATTGCATCCGCACTCCAAGTATTATATATGTACACATATGGTGTGCTAGCCACAGGACCAAAGGAGGAAATTCAAAAGGAAAGAAGCAAAAGCAATCCTGCAAAAAAATGCTGTACCACCAATTATAAATATAACAAAGCTTTATTGAACATTCTGTATAAACACCATAAAAACATTTAAAACACTTGCTATAACCAGCAAATCACCACAATACAGTATTATGTGGGAACAAAATCACAAATGCCTCACCTCCTATGTCACAAATAAACCTTAATGGCTGCTACAAATAGTACTTAACGTGGGTTCATGGATTGAACCCACTATTAGGTGTATGAGACCCGGGTCTGAGCTAGTGACTAAAAATTATGTGTGTGAAAAGGATTAAATAGGAACCACCAATAAAAGGCCTCCTATGGATAACCGTGAAAGGAAGATCAAAGAAAGTGCTAAAGTGCAACAATATGCTCATAAATCATGAGAGATGGTAAATATAATCATGTATGAACAGTGCATATAAGGATCACAGGTACCTGTATATTAGGGGGTATACATACAGTGGTGTGAAAAACTATTTGCCCCTTTCCTGATTTCTTATTCTTTTGCATGTTTGTCACACTTAAATGTTTCTGCTCATCAAAAACCGTTAACTATTAGTCAAAGATAACATAATTGAACACAAAAAGCAGTTTTTAATGATGGTTTTTATTATTTAGTGAGAAAAAAAACTCCAAATCTACATGGCCCTGTGTGAAAAGGTGATTGCCCCCCCCCCCTTGTTAAAAAGTAACTTAACTGTGGTTTATCACACCTGACTCTGAGTTCAATTTCTGTAGTCACCCCCAGGCCTGATTACTGCCACACCTGTTTCAATCAAGAAATCACTTAAATAGGAGCTATCTGACACAGAGAAGTAGACCAAAAGCACCTCAAAAGCTAGACATCATGCCAAGATCCAAAGAAATTCAGGAACAAATGAGAACAAAGTACTGTAATTGAGATCTATCAGTCTGGTAAAGGTTATAAAGCCATTTCTAAAGCTTTGGGACTCCAGCAAACCAAAGTGAGGGCCATTATCCACAAATGGCAAAAACATGGAACAGTGATGAACCTTCCCAGGAGTGGCTGGGCGACCAAAATTACCCCAAGAGCGCAGAGAAAACGCATCCGAGAGGCCACAAAAGGCCCCAGGACAACATCTAAAGAACTGCAGGCCTCACTTGCCTCAATTAAGGTCAGTGTTCACAACTCCACCATAAGAAAGAGACTGGGCGAAAACGGCCTGCATGGCAGATATCAAAGGCGCAAACCACTTTTAAGCAAAAAGAACATTAAGGCTCGTCTCAATTTTGCTAAAAAAACATCTCAATGATTGCCAAGACTTGTGGGAAAATACCTTGTGGACCGCCGAGACAAAAGTTGAACTTTTTGGAAGGTGCGTGTCCTGTTAAATCTGTCGTAGAAGTAACACAGCATTTCAGCAAAAGAACATCATACCAACAGTAAAATATGGTGGTGGTAGTGTGATGGTCTGGGGTTGTTTTGCTGCTTCAGGACCTGGAAGACTTGCTGTGATAGATGGAACCATGAATTCTACTGTCTACCAAAAAATCCTGAAGGAGAATGTCTGGCCATCTGTTCGTCAACTCAAGCTGAAGCGATCTTGGGTGCTGCAGCAGGACAATGACCCAAAACACACCAGCAAATTCACCTCTGAATGGCTGAAGAAAAACAAAATGAAGACTTTGGAGTGGCCTAGTCAACGCCCTGACCTGAATCTTATTGAGATGTTGTGGCATGACCTTAAAAAGGCGGTTCATGCTAGAAAACCCTCAAATAAAGCTGAATTACAGCAATTCTGCAAAGATGAGTGGGCTAAAATTCCTCCAGAGCACTGTAAAAGACTTGTTGCAAGTTATCGCAAACGCTTGATTGCAGTTATTGCTGCTAAGGGTGGCCCAACCAGTTATTAGGTTCAGGGGCAATTTCTTTTTCACACAGGGCCATGTAGGTTTTGAGGTTTTTTTCTCACTAAATAATAAAAACCATCATTTAAAACTGCATTTTGTGTTCAATTATGTTATCTTTAACTAATAGTTAACAGTTTTTGATGAGCAGAAACATTTAAGTGTGACAAACATGCAAAAGAATAAGAAATCAGGAAGGGGGCAAATCGTTTTTCACACCACTGTACGTAGCCCAAGATGGTGGATAAAGGCAGCCATGGAGTAAGGGTGGAGGGAGGCACACAAGACGCTCCACGCGTGGCGTGGTTCAAAAGGCTCCTGAGGAAGCGGTCCTTTTGAACCACGCCACGCGTGGAGCGTCTTGTGTGCCTCCCTCCACCCTTACTTCATGGCTGCCTTTATCCACCATCTTGGGCTACGTATGTATACCCCCTAATATACAGGTACCTGTGATCCTTATATGCACTGTTCATACATGATTATATTTACCATCTCTCATGATTTATGAGCATATTGTTGCACTTTAGCACTTTCTTTGATCTTCCTTTCACGGTTATCCATAGGAGGCCTTTTATTGGTGGTTCCTATTTAAAGGGGTTCTGTGGGGGTTTCTAAAGAGAAAAACTGCCACTTACCTTGGGCTTCTATGAGCCCCATGCAGCGGTAATGTCCCACGCCGTCCTGCTCCCATCCGCCGTTCCCCGCAGCCGGCACCGGGCTATTATTCGTCTGACATACAGACGAATAATGCGCGTTGCCGTGCCTCCGCTCGCGTCATCTGAGGCTTACTGCGCAGGCGCAGTACAACGGAGCATTGTACTGCGCCTGCGCAGTAAGCTTCCGATGACGCAGGCGGAAGCGAGCGGGTGCGAGGCCACTCTAGCGCAGCCGCAGTTGGATCCCATGCCGCTTAGACCGGCGGCTGGCGGCGGAGAACCGCAGATGGGAGGAGGACGGCGTGGGACATTACCGCTGCACCGGGCTGATAGAAGCCCAAGGTAAGTGTCCGCTTTTCTCTTCCACAACCCCCCACAGAACCCCTTTAATCCTTTTCACACACATAATTTTTAGTCACTAGCTCAGACCCGGGTCTCATACACCTAATAGTGGGTTCAATCCATGAACCCACGTTAAGTACTATTTGTGGCAGCCATTAACCCTCCTGGCGGTTTGCTAAAAATCCGCCAGGGGGCAGCAAATCTTTTTTTTTTTATTTTTTTTTGTTTTTTCATGTAGCGAGACAAAGTCTCGCTACATGATAGCCGCTGCTCAGCGGCATCCCCCCAGCCCCTCCGATCAGGAGATCCCGTTCAAAGACATTGTGACGTCAAAGAGGATTCCGATCCACCCCATAGAGCTGCCTGGCACTGATTGGCCAGGGAGCGCACGGGGTCTGGGGGGGGGGGGGGCGGCTGCGGCGCGACGGATAGCGGCGGATCGGCGGCGATCGGGCACTGCACGCAGCTAGCAAAGTGCTAGCTGCGTGCAGCAAAAAAAAAATTATGCAAATCGGCCCAGCGGGGCCTGAGCGGTGCCTTCCGGCGGCATAGCCCGAGCTCAGCTCGGGCTTACCGCCAGGAAGGTTAAGGTTTATTTGTGACATAGGAGGTGAGGCATTTGTGATTTTGTTCCCACATAATACTGTATTGTGTTGATTTGCTGTTTATAGCAAGTGTTTTAAATGTTTTTATGATGTTTATACAGAATGTTCAATAAAGTTTTGATATTTTTATAATCGGTGGTGCAGCATTTTTTGCAGGATTGCTTTTGCTTCTTTCCTTGGTGTGTGGGGTTAAGGTAAGGTGTGGGGGTGGGTGGGTAAGATAAGATGTGGGGGGTTAAAGTGTACCAGAGATGAAGCAACATGTTTTAATTAATACTATATACTAGAAGGGACATAAAAACAGACACTTAGCCTGCTGTCTGGTTCATTCTAATCTGCCCTGTGAGCTTGTACTCCTGCTGTACAAACCACCACCTGAGCTCTCAGTTGTGTGCTTGGACTGGAGGCTCTATAGCAGTGAGAGCAGTCTGCTCAAGCCCGCCACCCTCTCTTCCTGTGTTCTTTCTGTCTGTGAGAGCAGTCTGCTCAAGCCCGCCCCTTCCCTCTGCCTGTGTTCTCCCTATTAGGTGCCAGGCTAGGTGAGGGCGACAGGTGAGGAGGCGGGGAGGACAGCGGAAGCCGGCGCTATGCGTCGGCAGGACGCATTCTAAGGTATAGTATAGGTAATTGCCGTGGGAGATCTTCAATCAACTTAATTGAAGATCACAAGATAAGAGGATACTGTATACGTTGGACCATTACCAAGGATATTGCTGTGGGAACATTTTTTAAAGGTACAGGTATTTCTGGTTAATTAAGATTATTAAAGAATTTTTTTCGTGGTTGTGTTTTTATTTCATTTAACCTTTGTGAAAATGGGTAAGGGGTACTTTGTACCCCTATACTCATTTCTCCTGGGAGGGGGGTGGGCATCTGGGGTCCCCTTCTTAAAGGGGACTCCCAGATGCCACCATGAACCCCTCCCCCAGGGAGTCATCGCCCCCACCTCCTCCTGGGGCATTGATTGGACAAGGGCTCCGGGGGGGGGGGAGGCTTGGCCGCCCCTCCCCCCCCCCCATACCATGGACCATGCGGGCTGGTATAGCTCAGGGTGTGAAGCCCCAGTCGGCCGGGGCTCTGCATTCTGGCTATCCAAGCCTGCATGGGAGACAAGGGGTTACAGAGGCTCGGGAGGGGGGACCCCATGCCATTTTTTTTCCAGATTTCCCACACTCAGAACTTTCCCAAAAACACAAATTTTAATTATTTTTTTTTAAATATTGTTTCCCACTATCTTTTTAACATATCCTGCAAATTTGGAGTTGTTAGGATGTAAGGGGCCTTTGCTATTAGCTGCTGGAAAATATTTCCCACGATCTGTCATTGACCGGCATTTAAATGTATCGTTTTTTTCTTTGAACTTTTAAAATCGATTTTCTCAAAAAGTATAAGGTATTTTTGAAAAAAAAAAAAAATCCCCTTGCTCCTACTTTTCTTCTTAAAGGGGGACTGAAGAGAGAGGTATATGGAGGCTGCCATGTTTATTTCCTTTTAAGCAATACCAGTTGCCTGACAGCCCTGCTGATCCTCTGTCTCTAATACTATTAGCCATAGACCCTGAACAAGCATGCAGCAGATCAGGTGTCTCAGACTTTAAAGTCAGATCTGACAAGACTAGCTGCATGCTTGTTTCTGGTGTTATTCAGATACTACTGCAGAGAAATAGACCAGCAGGGCTGCCAGGCAACGGGTATTGATTAATAGGAAATAAATGTGGCAGCCTCCGTATACCTCTTACTTCAGTTCCCCTTTAACATAACCTGCAAATTTGGCTATTCTGCCATTTAAGGGGGCTTTGCAATTAACCTTTAAATTCGCGTTTTTGAATCACGAATTTTCCCCTGACCCGGATCCGAATGAATGCACCCGAATCGAATTCGAGTCTATTCGAACCGGGCGAATCCGAATTTGACCCAGACCCGAATTTGAATGTACTCGAATCGAATTTGGGTACATTCGAGCATCACTGCCCGGCGGCGTCACACAACCATCCACACAGGACCGCATGTGTCCTGGCAGGTAAGATCTGCGGCATATGCTGAATATCAGCTGCATGCGGAGTCCAGATATTGCCCTTTCCTTCAACTCTTTAGGGTCATCTCTTTATCGCTCCAGGGAAAGCGCCTTCTCATTCCAAACTCACCCGCCGGCAGTAAAGTGGAGGTTTGTGGGGATTGTAAAGGCTGCAGATAAACATTATTACACATGTACTTCATAGTACAGTAAGGATTGTGCAACCTCCGCTGCATCCATCTGTGCTACATTCCTACACTCTCTATTTTGGGGCAGTTTGAAGTTCTCCCATAATCCATCACAATCTGCTTTAGCTTTCCTCACCCGATCTGGAAATTTCGGCAAAGGTTCTGGTGCCTCACATGCGCTCATTCAAATATCGATTTTAAGGGGAAATTTGGGTGCCCAAACATTACAGTTTTTTTTTCTCCAGCGGATTGGTGCGGGGCCTGTTGGTGAAAGTTAGGTGTGGGGTGGGTGGTTAAGGTTAGGCGTGGGGGGTGGGTAGTCAAGGTTAGGCGCGGGAGGGAGGGTGGTTAAGGTTAGGCATGGCTGCTTATGGTTAGGCGAGGGGGGTGGTTAAGGTTAAGCGCGGGGGGTTGTTAGGTTAATCTGAGAGGGGTGGGTTGTTAAAGTTAGGTGTGGGGCGGTGGGTGGTTAAGGTTAGGCATGGTGGTTAAGGCTGGTTTCACACTGTAAACTAGCGGCAGCGATGCGGTGCGTCGCTCCCGCCACACCACATCGCACTGCCAGAAACAGGCCTTCAGGGAACGCCGCGTTAGTACGCAATATTCCCTGTCTGGCCACCAGCCAAGCAGGTTAGTGATGCGCGCTTGCCGTCACTTCCTGCTACGGGTTTGCAAAAGTGCATGCGCGCTGCGACGCCGATGCCATAGAGTAACATGACTTCTGCCCCGACGCAGAGTGACGAAAGTACGCACGTTAACGTAGTTTTGTCCTAGCGTCGGGGAAGCGTACTGTGGCAGTATGAATGTCTCCACAGACTTTCATTGCCTGGTGGGGGGCGCGGTAAAAATACTGCATCACGTACTGCATTGCCCGGTGTGAAATGGCCCTAAGGTTAGGCATATATGGGGGGAGCTGGTTAAGGTTACGCGTGGGGGGTGGGTGGTTAAGGTAAGGTGTGGGGGTGGGTGGTTGTGGTCAGGCATGGGGGAGGAAGGGTTAAGGTTAGGTGTAGGGGGTGGGTGGTTAAGGATAATGGTGGGTGGTTAAGGCTTGGGGGCGTGGTGGTTAGAGGTTAGGCGTGGGGGGATCTGGTTAAGGTTAGGTGTGGGGTGGGTAGTTAAGGTTAGGTGTGGGGTGGGTGGTTAAGGTGTGGTGGGGTAGGTGGTTAAGGTTAGGCATGGGAGGGTTAGTTAAGGATAGGTGTGAGGGGTGGGTGGTTAAGGTAAGGTGGGTGGGAGTTTAAGGTTAGGTATGGGGGTGGGGGATTAGGGTTAGGTGTAGAAGGGGGGTAGGCAGTTAAGGCAGTAGTTTGGGGTCCTCATATGCATCCATTCAAATATCGTTTTTAAGGGGATTTCTTTTAGATTTTTCAGTGGGTTTGCACAGGGGATGGTGGTAATAGTTAAATGTGGGGGGTGGGTGGTTAAGGTCAGGGTTGGGTGGTTAAGGATAGGGGTGGGTGGTTAAGGTTAGACTGGAAGGCGTGGTGGTTAGAGGTTAGGCATAGGGGGGAGTTGGTTTAGGATAGGTGGGGGGGGGGTAGGTGGTTACGGTTAGGTTTGGGAGGGTTAGTTAAGGTTTGGCATGGAGGTGGGTGGGTAAGATAAGATGTGGGGGGTTAAAGTGTACCTGAGATGAAGCAATATACTTTAATTAATACTATATACTAGAAGGGACATGAAAACAGACACTTACCCTGCTGTCTAGTTCATTCTGATCTGCTCTGTGAGCTTGTACTCCCCCTGTACAAACCACCGCCTGAGCTCTCAGTTGTGTGCTTGGCCTGGAGGCTCTATAGCACTGAGAGAAGTCTGCTCAAGCCCGCCCCCCTTTCTGCCTGTGTTCTTTCTGTCTGTGAGAGCAGTCTGCTCAAGCCTGCTCCCCTCTCTGCCTGTGTTCTCCCTATCTGTGAGAGCAGTCTGCTCAAGCCTGCCCCCTCTCTGCCTGTGTTCTTCCTATCTGTGAGAGCAGTCTGCTCAAGCCCGCCCCCTCTCTGCCTGTGTTCTCCCTATCTGTGAGAGCAGTCTGCTCAAGCCCGCCACCCTCTCTGCCTGTGTTCTCCCTATCTGTGAGAGCAGTCTGCTCAAGCCCGCCCCCTCTCTGCCTGTGTTCTCCCTATCTGTGAGAGCAGCCTGCTCAAGCCTGCCCCCTCTCTCTGCTTGTGTTCTCCCTATTTGGGAAAGCAGTCTGCTCAAGCCCGCCCCCCTCTGCCGGTGTTCTCCCTCTCTGTGAGAGCAGTCTGCTCAAGCCCGCCCCCTCTCTGCCTGTGTTCTCCCTATCTGTGAGAGCAGTCTGCTCAAGCCCCCCCTCTGCCTGTTTTCTCCCTATCTGTGAGAGCAGTCTGCTCAAGCCCACCCCCCTCTCTGCCTGTGTTCTCCCTATCTGTGAGAGCAGTCTGCTCAAGCCCACCCCCCTCTCTGCCTGTGTTCTTTTTATCTGTGGGAGCAGTCTGCTCAAGCCCTCCCTCTCTGCCTGTGTGCCTCCTATCTGTAAGAGCAGTCTGCTCAAGCCCCCCCCCCTCTCTCTGCCTGTGTTCTCCCTATCTGTGAGAGCAGCCTGCTCAAACCCCGCCCCCCTCTCTGCCTGTGTTCTCCCTATCTGTGAGAGCAGTCTGCTCAAGCCTGCCCCCCTCTGCCTGTGTTCTCCCTATCTGTGAAATCAGTCTGCTCAAGCCCGCCCCCCTCTCTGCCTGTGTTTTCCCTATCTATGAGAGCAGTCTGCTCAAGCCCGCTACCCTCAATGCCTGTGTTCTCCCTATCTGTGAGAGCAGTCTGCTCAAGTCCGCCCCCCTCTCTGCCTGTGTTCTCCCTATCTGTGAGAGCAGTCTGCTCAAGCCCGCCCCCCTCTCTGCCTGTGTTCTCCCTATCTGTGAGAGCAGTCTGCTCAAGCCTGCCCCCCTCTGCCTGTGTTCTCCCTATCTGTGAGAGCAGGCTGCTCAAGCCCGCCCCCCTCTGACTGTGTTCTCCCTATCCGTGAGAGCAGGCTGCTCAAGCCCGCCCCCTCTCTCTGCTTGTGTTCTTCCTATCTGTGAGAGCAGTCTGCTCAAGCCCGCCCCGTCTCTGCCTGTGTTCCTCCTATCTGTAATAGCAGTCTGCTCAAGCCCGCCCCCTCCCTGCCTGTGTTCTCCCTATCAGTGAGAGCAGTCTGCTCAAGCCCGTCCCCTCCTTGCCTGTGTTCTACCTATCTGTGAGAGCAGTCTGCTCAAGCCCGCTCCCTCTCTGCCTGTGTTCTCCCTATCAGTGCACAGAACAGCATCACAGAGAGCAGTGCCTGTGAAGGAAAAAACAGCTCAGTAAACATAATTTATTTATCTACCCAGCTAATTAGTGTCCAAGCTTGAGTACTTATCTCTCCCCATCTGAGCCAGGCATGTACAGGGTCACTGCTCTATAATAATGATGATGACTGCACACAGATCACAGGCAGCAAGCTGTGCTTGTTTTTGGTTTTACAGGAATAAGTAAAAGGATTTGAGCCTGTGTGTATATGTCTGCAGGTTTTTTCCCTAATATATATCTGTCCCTGCATACATTATTTGATGGAGAACTGTACACACAGTGACACTGTCCTGGAAGCAGATGGTGGCCATCTTGAATTTTAGAGATTTTAAGAATTAAATGTGCACAGGAGATCAACAAACATTACAGGAATAGCCTGTATTTGGCATACACTTTTGGGGGGGTCTGTATTGTTAAGGTACCTGTTCATCTCAGGTTTCCTTTAAGGTTAGGTTTGGGAGGGTTAGTTAAGGTTTGGTATGGGAGGTGGGTGGTTAAGGTAAAATGTGGGGGTGGGTGGATACAGTGGGTGGATAAGGCAGAAGTTTGGGTGCCTCATATGCACCCATTCAAATATTGATTTCAAGGGGAAATTTGGGTGCCCGGATATTACTGTTTTTTTTGTGGTGCAGGGGATGGTGTTAAGGTTATTCGTTGGATGGATGAGTAGTTACGGTTAGGTGTCACTACACCTAACTACACCTTAGATGTCACCTAGGCATGGGGAGTGGTTAAGTCAAGTGTGTGTGTGTGTGGGGGGGGGGGTTGAGTGATAAAGGGTAGGTGTGGGAGGTGGGTGGTTAAGGTTAGGCGGTGGGGGGGGGGGGGGTGTTTAAGGTTAGGAGTGGGGGCATGGGTAGTTCAGGTTAGGCTTGAGGGGGTGGGTGGTTAAGGTTAGGTATGGGGGTGGCTGGGTGGTTATGGGTAGTCATGAGGTGAGGATTAAGGTTAGGTGTGGGGGTGAGTGGTTAAGGTTAGGTAGTGGGTGGTAAAGAAAAGGGGTGGGGAAGTAGGTGGTTAAGGTTAGGTGTTGGGAGAGTTGGTTAAGGTTAGGCATGGGGGGTGGGTGTGGGTGGTTAAGGTTAGATGTGGGGGAAGGGGTAGGTGGTTAAGGCTAGGTGTGGGTGGTTAAGGTTAGATGTGGGGAAAAGGGTTGATAATTGAGGCTAGGTGTGGGTGGTTAAGGTTAGATGTGGGGAAAGGGTAGGTGGTTAAGGCTAGGTGTGGGTGGTTAAGGTTAGATGTGGGGGAAGGGGTAGGTGGTTAAGGTTAGGTGTTGGAGAGTTGGTTAAGGTTAGGCATGGGGGGGTGGGTGGTTAAGGCTAGGTGTGGGTGGTTAAGGTTAGATGTGGGGAAATGGGTTGATAATTGAGGCTAGGTGTGGGTGGTTAAGGTTAGAAGTGGGGGAAAGGGTAGGTGGTTAAGGCTAGGTGTGGGTGGTTAAGGTTAGATGTGGGGGAAGGGGTAGGTGGTTAAGGTTAGGTGTTGGGAGAGTTAGTTAAGGTTAGGCATGGGGGTGGGTGGTTAAGGCTAGGTGTGGGTGGTTAAGGTTAGATGTGGGGAAAGGGGTAGGAGGTTAAAGAGAATCTGTACTCTAATATTCTTACAATAAAAAGCATACCATTCTATTCATTATTTTCTCCTGTGCCCCTCTGTGCTGTTTCTGCCACTCTCTGCTGCAATCCTGGCTTGTAATTAACAGTTTTAGGCAGTGTTTACAAACAAACTAACCAGCTTCTAATAGGCTCAGCTAAGCATAGTGTATGAGTCATTCAGAGTATGCAGGGGGCCTGCAGAGGGTGTGTATCGCTTCTACCAATCACAAGCAGCCCTGCACATTCCACACAATCAAGCTTTAGCCCGACAAACAGGACAGAGGAAAGATACATTGATTTATTACAGAGACAGTGCAGTTAGGAAAGACTGCAGTAAGCCAGAGCAGATTAGAACAGGCATAGGAACTTATAGGATAGAAGAACTAAGGCTGAAAAAATTGTTACAGAGTCTCTTTAAGGTTAGGTGTGGTGGGTGGGTGGTTAAGGTTAGGCGTAGTTGGTTAAGGTACGATGTGTGGGGGGTGGGTGGTTAAGTTAGGTTGGGGGAGGTTGGTTAAGGTTAGGTGTGATTTAAGGTTAGGTGTGGCGGGTGAGTGGTTAAGGTCAGGTGTTTCTTGATAGTATTAATTATTTATTATAACATTTTATTAGTATTGAATATTTCAGACAAAATATATACCGGTACTGACAACACTGCACAGAAATCTATCCATTATGTCCAAAGAGTGAAGTGTTCTACCTTACAGCAACCAATCAGACTGGTGGAACCCACAAGGAATGCATTCTGATTGGTTATTCTTACCTCTTTGCCTTTCTTGGTGTAATATTAAAGGGTGGGCCGGGCGCTCCCAGAGACTTGGGGAATAGATCCACCCACATCTGCAGCTTTCCCTGAAAGACAAGAGAGGAACCCTCTGAGGATAAGGCGGCTGACAGAAAAACAAAATGGCTGCCAATGCGTGGCTACCTCTGGCCGCACACATAGCAATATAATGGAAGAGCATTTCAGAAAAACCTATGAAATATATTGAGGGGTTTCCAAGAGATTATGTGTTAACTACCGTCCAGCACACACAAGGTAAACAGCCCACACCTGCATAAATACATTCTGCCCATGCAGCAAAATCATAGTCATGTGTTACCTGTGTGTCCGTTTCCAAAACGTCTCTGGAATTGTCCTTCCATCTGCCTTCGGAGCTGCTATTCTCCCCCTCCTGTTTGGGCTCATCAGGGCGATATTGTCCATGCCCTAGTTTGAGCGCTTTTCTTTAGATATGCTAAAGCGGATCTCTACCTTAAAGGACACCCGAGGTGAAAATAAACAATTTTACCTATCCTCCTTATCCTAAAAATGGCTGGATAGTGTACTGGTTAAGGGCTCTGCCTTTGACATGGGAGACCAGGGTTCGAATCCTGGCTAGGTCAAGTACCTATTCAGTAAGGAGTTCAAGGCAAGACTCCCTAACACTGCAGGGTGGCCTCTTGAGCGCGTCCCAGTGGCTGCAGCTCTTGAGCGCTTTGAGTCCGACAGGAGAAAAGCGCTATACAAATGTTCAGATTATTATTATTATTATTATTATTAAAAATGACTTTTAAAGATATTCGACACACACAAGCAATAGAACACAGCAATACATGCATGCAGCTACATTTAAGTCGTCAGCAGGTGCTCGTCAGCCAATCAGGATGCACTGTCATACACCCTTTACCTGCCATACCACATCTAGCAGCCATTAGCATTCAGGTGGGAGGCTTCAGTTGGACGCAAATCGCAAGATTGCGTCGCTAGCAGGACCGCCCCGTGCAGGCATTCCTCCCACAGGGGTCCCTCCCTAACCGCTCACCTGTCTGCCATGTCCTAGAGCCTTTTTCAGCTCTAGGACATGGCGGACAGGTGAGCGGTTAGGGAGGGACCCCTGTGGGAGGGATGCCTGCACGGGGCGGTCCTGCTTGCGAGGCAATCTAGCGATTTGCGTCCAACTGAAGCCTCCCACCTGAATGCTAATGGCTGCTAGATGTGGTATGGCAGGTAAAGGGTGTATGACAGTGCATCCTGATTGGCTGACGAGCACCTGCTGACGACTTAAATGTAGCTGCATGCATGTATTGCTGTGTTCTATTGCTTGTGTGTGTCGAATTTAGCATTCAGTATGGAGGCAGTGTTGGTGGGTTTTCTGGATGTGAGAGGTCCAGAGCCTGGGTGTGAGAGGTCCAGGCCCACCTGCACTCCCCTCCAGGTATCGCGCATTGGCCTTGGGGCCCCGGCCAGTGAGAGAGGTCCGGGGCCCCTGGCCATCGTGCGAACCAATCGTGTGTTTTTAAAGATATTCCACAGTTTTATTTTATAGTTACATCTACTTTTTAAGTTTTTACTGTTTTATTGTTTTTGCTCAATGACACATTCATTCAGTAATGAACTATTGACCCTTTTTATCTCTCCCCTGCTCTTAGAAGCCATTTTCTGCTAGGAAAGTGTTTTATAGTTGTAATTTCTTATCATCACACTGTAGTCTGACCCAGTTTTGAATCAGACAGGAACTGCCACTTACATACCTGATGTTTAACTCTTTCAGGCAGAGAAGGAAAAAAGGAACACAGCCTAGTTATTTGTGTGCTAGGCACTGTACATACACATATCTATCACATCATGTCACATGTCACCTCGGGTATCCTTTAAAATTAAAATCTAGCAGGCTTCCTGGAAAAGATAGTTATAGTTAACTGCGCCGTAAACTTTTCTCCTATGCTGTTGTTAGCAGTTGGTAGTAGAAATCTGAACCGACAGGACTAGCCCATCTCCTCATGGGGGATTCTCAGAGTTTTGTTTAGTTCCAAAAGCACTCAGTGAATGGCAGTTGCTCTGTCCAACTGCCCAAAAAAAAGTGTGCAGCGAGCAGGAAGGCTGGCCAGCATCATTGTATAAATCCTTTTCAGGGAATGTCATACAGAATAAAAGTCTTGCTGAGAATCCTACATGAAGAGATGGACTAGTTCAAAACCTGTCGGTTCTGTAAGATTTCTACAACATACTGTAAGTAACAGCAACGTGGGAAAAAAGTCGTTTATGGCTCATTTTACTCAAAAAAAAAAAAAACATAATTCTTATTTGTATATGTTTACATGCATTTTAAATTTGACAATTTATTGCGACAGAGAGAGAAGCCTCAGGACCCTAATCAGGCTTCCCTTGCTACTCCATGGTCCCCCGCCACTGAGCGTGGCCCCCCGGAAGATTAGCAGCAATGCATTGTTGCTAATCACATCGGGCCGTGCAACTCCACTTCCTGGTTCCTGTGCGCGCAATGGCCGACTGAGCACGCCCACGAAATAGCATGGAGCTGTGGGCTCGCGTAGCCATTGCTCGCAACTGAACCAGGAAGAGGACCTGCGCAGCCCTGTTGTGAAGGGGAGCCGCGCTCAGCAACGGAGGAGGGAGGGGCAGCGCTCAGCAATGGGGGAGGGGCAGCGCTCAGCAATGGGGGGAGGGGAAGCGCTCAGCAACGGGGGGCTTGGAACAACCAAGGAAAGCCTCATTAGGATCCTGAGGCTTCCCTATCTAAGTGGTAAGTGTTAGCGTTTGAACCTGAGCTTTGGCTGGGATTCGCTTTAAAGGAATACTGTAAGTGGGTTGGGGGAAAATGAATGGAACTTACCTGGGGCTTCTAATGGTCCCCCAGTTTGGTCTGGGCCTGCACAGGACACTCCTGGTGACGTAAGTGGAAGCGAGGACACGGCAACGCAGGCGCAGTGGTTTTCAGACTTCAAAGTCTGAAATGCCAGAAGTGAACCGGAGGCGGGGCCGGAACATCGGTGAGTGGCTGCGCAGGCACAGGATGTCTGTGGGGGACTATTAGAAGCTCCGGGTAACTTCAACTCATTTTCCCCCAAACTCCCCTACAGTATTCCTTTTAGTCCGACACTTTGATCTGAAGAGGTTGACCCGCCAACACCGCCACCTACTGCCTAATATTATAGCTACGCAAGAAAATGCCAAAGTTGGGCATACTCCGATGTAGGCGCGAAAAGGGTTAAAAATCCATGAGAAAGGGCAGATGGCATGTAAGAAGCAGAAAACGTTATAAAAGTACGCAGAGACCACATTACGGAATATTCCTAACATCTGAGGGAAAGGTGAAGACTATTTGGACAAATATAAAAGTGAATGCAATAAAATGACAGGTGCTTGTAAAAATTTTAAGATCTGGGAATGGTAGCGATGCTTCCCCTGTGCACCTGCCGTGACCCCAGCACAATAACTCCCCCCCGCCCCGCTCGCCATGGTCTGCTCCAAACATGCTGCTACCCTGGAGATAAGTCTGTGATCCCCTCTACAGCTTACAGATGAGTGACCCCTGCCCCACAGTCTCCGCTAGGTGTCCCGCTGTGTTACTGTGCTGATTAGACGGATTCCATACCTGCTCTATGTCAGGCTGCAGGGGGCTGTACAGCGATCGCGTCTCCACATGTTCACAGACCAGATCCTGCTTGTGCAAGACGTGCAGAGCCAGGCGCTCATCAGCCGCTCCCAGATGTGGGTTGGGGAATTTACTGTCCTCTGTGGTGGGGAGAAATGAGAAGATGTGAAAGCAGGAATAATAATAGTAATATCTACAGCAGGGGTGTATCTGGGTAAAATAGCGCCTATGGCAAACACTCAAATTGCGCCCCACCAGTTAGACCACTTTTCCCCATAATAACAGCATATTTTCTTGCAGTGTTATGCGTCCCCCCAATATAAATAACCAGAGCTAGCATCCTAGTTTAGGTAGCCAGGGGTAGTTAACCCAGTATAGTTAGCCCCCAGTTTAGGTAGTAGCCTTCTTTAGCATAAGTGGTGAGAGGTGTCCTCCCAGTATAAGTAGTCCCCCAGTACAGGTAATGAGAGGAGTCCCCCAGTATGAGTAGCCCCCTGTCAATATATGTAGTGAGACACGTCTCCCAGTATAAGTAGCACATCCCTCCCCCCCCAAGTATAGGTAATGAAAGATGTCCTTCAGCATATAAACAGGTACGAATGCCCGGGAGGCATCCCCCAGAATGGTAGTGGGACACGTGGAATGAGGGGACAGCTATGACGCCACTGGTGCTGTGGCGCCCATGGCACAATCCATGCCTGCACCCCTCTAGATACGCCACTGATCTACAGAATTTACTACATCCCTCATAGCCTAGCACTAATGTACCAAGATAGAT
Organism: Hyperolius riggenbachi; assembly: GCF_040937935.1. NCBI lineage: Eukaryota > Metazoa > Chordata > Amphibia > Anura > Hyperoliidae > Hyperolius > Hyperolius riggenbachi. The sequence goes on from NC_090646.1 coordinate 54,109,796, forward strand.
CTGATAAATGTCCCAGATGTGACCTTGCACCAGGGGATTTTATGGAAGCAGGAAATTTGTGCTCATGAGGCAAGTGGACAAAAAGGGCGCCACCATTGAATCTCATGTTAAATATCGTTTGACGGGCGCCCAAATTTCCCGCTGAATGGTAACATTTACAATGGGCGCCCGGTGAATAGAAACGTTTACAAACATAATTACCATAGTTATCGATTCTATCTATGTAAAGTTTTATAACTAAAACGATATTCTCTGGAAAATACAAATACTTCTCAAATAACTACCATAAATATATTGATTTAAAAAAGTAATTTGATAATCAATATGGGAGTGTTAATGTTTAGGCACCACCAGGAGGGGGGGGGGGGGGGGTCTAAGGGGTTAGGGGTAGGTACAGGGAGGGTTCTGTGTGAGAGTAGGGTTAGGTTTAGTTTTAGTAAAATGTTGGTAATATTTACTAATGTTTCACTACAGTTATTATGAATATACTTATATTTTTTGTTCATTGTTATAAACAATATTTTCAGATTTTATTACGTGAAGAATCGATAAAAGCAGGTTATGGACAATATTATACAATTATAATGATTATACATACAGTATATTATTGTTTTCAGTGTTATAAACAATATTTTCAGATTTTTATTACAAGAAGAAACAATTAAAAAGGGTTATTGACAATATCGTTAAATTTCAGCTACACCGCGCGCCCTTTTTTTCAGGTGCCCTTTGTTGATGTACACGATTTTATTCACATGAAAAACCGGTAGTCTTTCCCCTGCCTTTGAAGATACTAGGATCAAGTGAATAGGATGCTTACCAAGGTTTTTAAATAAATCCATTGTGGTAGACCCCAAATTTCACCTTCTTGGGATCACGAGGCGGGGGGAGGGGGCGGGGGGGACTAACTTCTAGTAGATCAGTACTTCTTTGGAGTATGTTATGTTTTTACGCCAGGAAAACAATCATTGTGCATCGGATACAGGCACAGGCCCCAACATCAGGGAATTGGCTTAAGATAGGGAATGCAGCCTTATCTATGTATAAATAAAGCTGGGGAGGTCTGCATGTGCACTGGAGGGGACCCCCGGGCCACCGGCTGGGAGCGGAGCTGCAGCAAGGAACGTATCCGCTGCCAGGGGCTGGAGGAAGACCTGGGTCAGTAGAACTTTTTTTTTTACCTCTTACCTTTAAAGGGACTCCGAGCAGTGCAGAAACTATGGAAAGATGCATATCATTTTAAAGCTCTCTTTCTCCTCTTTCCAATGATATATAAACCGCCGCCCTATGCCTTTTAGTTTTCGCTATTTTCGCGATTGAAATTGCCGCGGCCGCGATTTCAATCACGAAAATAAAGAAAACTAAAAGGCGTAGGGCGACGATTTAGGGGTCGTCAGAAAGAGGAGAAAGAGAGCTTTAAAATGATATCCATCTTTCCATAGTTACTTGTATTACACAGGGCGACTTTTTCTGCTGAATGGAGCTGCTGACACTGGGGAAAGTGTCGTCCTGTGTAATACAAGTAACTATGGAAAGATGGATATCATTTTAAAGCTCTCTTTCTCCTCTTTCTGGCGACACCTAAATCGTCGCTCTACGCCTTTTACTTTTCTTTATTTTTGCGATTGATATCGCGGCCGCGGCAATTTCAATCGCGAAAATAGCGAAAACTAAAAGGCGTAGGGCGGCGGTTTATATATCATTGGAAAGAGGAGAAAGAGAGCTTTAAAATGATATGCATCTTTCCATAGTTTCTGCACTGCTCGGAGTCCCTTTAAGTCAAAACATTGTGCTATCTCTGTCCCGTTCCTCCTATGTGCCTCCACTGTCATTCTCTGTGTCACCTCTGTTCCCTTGTACCTCCACTGTCTTCCTCTGTGCCACCTCAGTCCCCCTGTGCCTCCACTGTCCTCCTCTGTGCCACCTCAGTCCCTCTGTGCCTCCACTGTCCTCCTCTGTGCCACCTCAGTCCCCCTGTGCCTCCACTGTCCTCCTCTGTGCCACCTCAGTCCCCCTGTGCCTCCACTGTCCTCCTCTGTGCCACCTCAGTCCCCCTGTGCCTCCACTGTCCTCCTCTGTGCCACCTCTGTTCCCCTGTGCCTCCACTGTCCTCCTCTGTGCCACCTCTGTTCCCCTGTGCCTCCACTGTCCTCCTCTGTGCCACCTCTGTTCCCCTCTGTGCCACCTCAGTCCCCCTGTGCCTCCACTGTCCTCCTCTGTGCCACCTCAGTCCCCCTGTGCCTCCACTGTCCTCCTCTTTGCCACCTCAGTCCCCCTGTGCCTCTAATGTCCTCCTCTGTGCCACCTCTGTTCCCCTGTGCCTCCACTGTCCTCCTCTGTTCCCCTGTGCCTCCACTGTCCTCCTCTGTGCCACCTCTGTTCCCCTGTGCCTCCACTGTCCTCCTCTGTGCCACCTCTGTTTCCCTGTGCCTCCACTATCCTCCTCTGTGCCACCTCTGTTCCCCTGTGCCACCCCTGTTCCCCTGTGCCTCCACTGTCCCCCTCTGTGTCACCTCTGTTCCTCTGTGCCTCCACTGTCCTCCTCTGTTCCTCTGTGCTTCCACTGTCCTTCTCTGTGCCACCTCTGTTCCCCTGTGCCTCCACTGTCCCCCTCTGTGTCACCTCTGCTCCCCTGTGCCTCCACTGTCCTCCTCTTTGCCACCTCAGTCCCCCTGTGCCTCTAATGTCCTCCTCTGTGCCACCTCTGTTCCCCTGTGCCTCCACTGTCCCCCTCTGTTCCCATGTGCCCCCACTGTCCTCCTCTGTGCCACATCTGTCCCCCTGTGCCTCCACTGTCCTCCTCTGTCCCCCTGTGCCTCCACTGTCCCCCTCTGTGCCACCTCTGTTCCCCTGTGCCTCCACTGTCCCCCTCTGTGTCACTTCTGTTCCCCTGTGCCTCCCCTGTCCTCCTCCGTGCCACCTCTACTCCCCTGTGCCTCCACTGTCCCCCTCTGTTCCTCCACTGTCCCCCTCTGTGTCACCTCTGTTCCCTTGTGCCTCCATTGTCCTCCTCTGTGCCATCTCTGTCCCCCTGTGCCTCCACTGTCCTTCTCTGTGCCACCTCTGTTCCCCTGTACTTTCAGTGTCCCCCTCTGTGTCACCTCTGTTCCCCTGTGCCTTCAGTGTCCCCCTCTGTGCCACCTCTGTCCCCCTGTGCCTCCACTGTCCCCTTCTGTGTCACCTCTGTTCCCTGTACCTTCAGTGTCCCCCTCTGTCGCTCTGTGTCTCCACTGTCCCCCTGTGTCTCCTCTGTTCCCCTGTGCCTTCAGTGTCCCATCTGTGCCACCTCTGTCCCCCTGAGTCTCCATTGTCCCCCTCTGTGCCACCTCTGTTCCCCTGTGCCTTCACTGTCCCCCCTCTGTGTCACCTCAGTTTCCCCGTGTCTTTGGTGTCTTCCTCTGTTCCCCTGTGCCTTCAGTGCCCCCTCTGTGCCACTTCTGTTCCCCTGTGCCTCCATTGTCCCCCTCTGTGCCACCTCTGTTCCCCTGTGTCTTCGGTGTCTCCCTCTGTTCCCCTGTGTCTTCAGTGTCTCCCTCTGTGCCACCTCTGTGTCCCTGTACCTTCAGTGTCCCCCTCTGTGCCACCTCTGTTCCCTTGTGCCTTCAGTGTCCCCCTCTGTGCCACCTCTGTTCCCCTGTGCCTTCAGTGTCCTCCTCTGTGCCACCTCTGTTCCCCTGTGCCTTCAGTGTCCCCCTCTGTGTCACCTCTGTTTCCCCGTGTCTTTGGTGTCTCAATCTGTTCCCCTGTGCCTTCAGTGCCCCCTCTGTGCCACCTCTGTTCCCCTGTGCCTCCATTGTCCCCCTCTGTGCCACCTCTGTTCCCCTGTGTCTTCAGTGTCTCCCTCTGTTCCCCTGTGCCTCCAGTGTCTCCCTTTGTGCCCCCTCTGTTCCCCTGTACCTTCAGTGTCTCCCTCTGTGTCCCCTCTGTTCCCCTGTGCCTTCAGTGACCCCCTCTGTGCCACCTCTGTCCCACTGTTGTGCCGTTCGTATCCGCGGGTCATTCATAAGTACAGAGTGTGGTCCCTCCCCCATTTCCCAAGCTCTGATCCCATTGGCAGTAGGTACACAGATTTGCCTGAAGAGTCTCTCAAGCAGCAGCACCTAACAGTTTCAATAAAAGATTTTCTTCCCTTGCCATTCACTTTACTAAAACCGAGAGAGTTCAAACTCTGTATACTGGAGCAATTTTACAGATGTATTGTCTATGTAACCATTATATTCCATGATTTTAACTTGCAATTTTGATTGGCCAATCATTGACCAATTTTACCACCTCCTCGTAGCAGGAGGGTCAACAGGTTTTGATTACTATGAACAGATTGTGTAGGTAAGCTCTCGTACTCAAATTGCAAGTGTGTACCAGGCTTTAGCTATAAGGTTGGCAAAGATGTGCGCATAAAATAATAACACAGTATATCCCATGCATAGCAACTCACCGAGATCAGACAAAGTGTATTCATGGTTGCGGAACACAATCTTGTTGTTCTTGTAGACAGGGGGTTTGAAATTACGGTGTTTGGCGAATAGGTGGAGCAACTGAGACGGCTTCAGCTGGTCCCGCCACTGGTTCGGTCCTGATCTGTAATGGAAGATACCGGAAGTTGACATTTGAAAGAAGCCACAACATATCCTGCTAGCTTAAGCAGTTCACCACTAAGGGGCTTTTCTTGTTATGAACCAGAGCAATTTTCAACTTTCAGTGCTCCTCCCTTTCATTCGCCAAAAACTTTATCACACTTATCACAACAAAGTGATCTATATCTTTATTTCTTTCGCAACCAATTAGACTTTCTTTAGGTGGTTCATTTTGCTTAGAATTATTTATTGTAAATGCATTTGACCAGGAATAATAAGAAAAAAAATCATTATTTCTCAGTTTTCGACCATTATATTTTTAAAATAAAAGGTGCTACTGTGGATAAAACTAACACATTTTATTTGCCCATTTGTCCCGGCTATTACAACATTTAAATTATATCCCTAGTACAATGTATAGCAACAAATCTTTAATTGGAAATAAAGGTATATTTTTTCAGTTTTGCGTCTGTCACTAATTACAAGCCCTTACTTGCAAAAATAACAGTAATATACTCTCATGACATACATATTAAAAAAGTTGAGTCCCTAAGATAACTATCTATGTATATATACAGTACAAATGTTTTATTTTGGTGATTATGAGAGAGTGGGGGAGGTAAGGGGTTAATTTTAATGGGGGATGTATGTATTTTTATTTAATTTAATGTTAGGGTGTAATTTACTATTTAGCCACTAGAGGTCTATCCCCCCACACAATTGTATTCCTCCTGTGTAAACTGTACACAGGAGCAGGTAATGCATGCATGTATTCTGATTCCATTGAATGTGTGCCTATTTCCTGATGTGTTCTTAGATATCATTGATACCAAAAATAACTTTATAAATGGGATAACAATAGCAGCTGTTAGATATCTGTCACTGCCCTAATCCAAACTGTGTGCTCTGTCTGAATATTTTACAAGTTACAGGTTTCCACTGTTTAGTCCAGGGGTAGGGAACCTATGGCTCGGGAGCCAGATGTGGCTCTTTTGATGGCTACATCTGGCTCACAGACAAATCAGTAGGGGTTGATTCACTAAGCTACACTGCTCAAGCAGCGCAGCTTAGTGTGGCACAGCAAGTCAAATGTTCAAAGCAGGCATGCTACAGTAGTAGCATGCCTGCTTCGAAAATTTGTTCATTATCCACGCCCCCCCCCCCCCCCAAATGAACAACTGCTCCAATTGTCCCACTCTGGACCCTGTCAGGTTCAGTGACTTTGTAGGACGAGATACCCGCACTTTGATTGGCCCAATAGGCTACCTTTACCTTGACAGGCAGCCTATTGGGCCAAAATGCGGGGATCTCGTTCTACAAAGTGAATCAACCCCCAAGTCAGCTAACTAATTGTTCGAGTGGGTATTTCTCCTATCTGGCTCTCGAAGAAATTGCTGATGTTGCTGAAACCTAAGAAAAGCTGAAGACATGTTTGACACTTCCGCTGCCTGGCGGATTAACTGTATACACATCACCATGGCAACAGGGACATGAACCCTCTGCTGCGCATGCGCACTGTCCCAGTTCGAAACATATTATGGCTCTCGCGGAGATACATTTTAAAATATGTGGCGTTTATGGCTCTCTCAGCCAAAAAGGTTCCTGACCCCTGGTTTAGTCAGTAAGTCCCAACGAAGTCCCCAGACTTGGCTGGGAATCTGAGAGTGAGAGGCAGTAGTGTACTTGCATACAGTAAGTCCCATCAAAGTCCCCAGACTTGGCTGAGAATCTGGGAGTGAGAGGCAGTAGTGTACTTGTATGCAGTAAGTCCCATCAAAGTCCCCAGACTTGGATAAGAATCTGGGAGTGAGAGGCAGTAGTGTACTTGTATGCAGTAAGTCCCATCAAAGTCCCCAGACTTGGCTGAGAATCTGAGAGTGAGAGGAAGTAGCGTACTTGCATACAGTAAGTCCCATCAAAGTCCCCAGACTTGGGCGGGAATCTGAGAACTAGAGGAAGTTGTGTACTTGCATGCAGTAAGTCCCATCAAAGTCCCCAGACTTGGGCGGGAATCTGAGAATTAGAGGAAGTTGTGTACTTGTATGCAGTAAGTCCCATCAAAGTCCCCAGACTTGGCTGAGAATCTGGGAGTGAGAGGCAGTAGTGTACTTGCATACAGTAAGTCCCATCAAAGTCCCCAGACTTGGGCAGGAATGAGAGGAAGTAGTGTACTTGCATGCAGTAAGTCTGCGGTATGCCACATCGAGCTCCGTATTTAGACAGGAAGCGGTTCTCTAAGTCGATCACCGTCTCTCCGATCTTCTCGTCTTTGGACATCAGGTCGTAGTCGTAGAGGGTGATACGGAGGTCTTTTTCCAGAGGCAGGGTGCAGTTTAGCTCAAACATCCTGTAAAAGACAAAAACAGATTCACAAAAAAAAAACGCTGAAGACATTGTTGTAAGGACAATACCATTATTAACAAAGCAGACTGAATAGCAAGCCTTTAAAGAGACTCTGTAATAAAAAAAATGGACCCCTGGGGGGTACTTACCTCGGGAGCGGGAGGCCTCCAGATCCTATCGAGGCTTCCCCGTCCTCCGTCCCACGGTGGTCTCGCTGGGCCCCTCCAAGGGGCGGCTATGTAGATATTTACCGTCCCTGGCTCCAGCGCAGTAGTGGTCTGCACTCCATATTTTTGGCAACTGAAAAGACGACCTGGACTATAAGACACACCTAGGTTTAGGGGACAAAAACCAGGGAAAAAAATATACTAAACCTGGTGCATCCATGGTGCAGGCGCGTCTTACGGACCTTCTCCCCCAATTATTATGTCCTCCATGTGCCTTCCTTGTACCTCTTGTCCTCCTCTGCCCCCCTGTGTCCATTGTCCCCGTGTCCTCTTACCCTGTGTTCTTCGATGTCCCCATGTCCCCCTTCCTATGTCCCGTCTTCTCTGTCCTCCCATGTACAGATTTACATAGCAGCCACGCCGCTCCGATCTAAGCAAGTAGCCTTTGGGGAGCAAACTACCAATCAGGCGGGGGTGCTGCCCCAGACTGTGATGTGATGTGCCAATTGCAGCCGATCACTGCACTCTTCTTAATAAGAGCCGATGGTCTCGAGGGCCGGACCACAGCTTGATCATTGAGGCCAATCACTACATTATGGAGTATTTACTTTTTGTGCAGAGTTCTGCTTTAATGTAGCACTAAATGTAAAAACGCAATATCACGTAAGATAATATAATAATCACAGCACAATACTATATGTGACATAACATAACAGAATGTAATATAATTCATATAATATAATACACAATATACAACACATACTTTCCAAACTCGGGCTCCAGCGTGCAGGGGATATAATTCTCCTGGTCATTTATGGCCTTCTTCCCGACAGATATCTTCACGTAGGGATCACACTGCAAAGTATATTAGTGTATTTTTAAGATACGGTAATTCGGACCAGCTGCGCTTCACACTTTTATCACATTTTATCATAAACTGTGTTTTATAAAACCAAAATATTATTAGAGAGCAGAGCGGGGGCCTGGAGCTCCTCCACACCCTGCCAAGCAGGCTTAGCTTTCTATATATAACAATGGCTTGGCCGAGGCTACGCAGACTCCTCGAGGCTGATTAACTAAAGTGGTTATTTTAGCGCTATCTGGGTGAATCAGCGCTTACTCTCAGCATCTAATCAGGCTCGAGGGAGAGGTACGATTTCCCCAATCTGATTGGGTGTTTTGATATATCTACAATTATGCAATGGGCTCAAGGCCATCTAGTTGGGGTTGGAAGTTAAAGAGAACTAGTCGCAAACTAGCCTGTGCTTGCAACAGTCTGAGACTGCATCAACCGCTTAAAGGTAACCTGAGATGAGTGGGTAAAAGACATGATACTTACCTGGGGCTTCCTCCAGCCTAATGACCACCATTGTCTCCCTCATCGTCCTCCCGGGTGACACTGTTTGCTTGCTATCGGCCTTGGTAATCCTTGTTCAGTCGCATCAGACAGGCTCTTCTGGCCAAGCGCAGGCCGCCTGGCGCTGGGAGTGTTCTGCACCTGCGCAGTACTACCTGTGCAGACGCAGAATGCTGCGGGCGATGTGAACATGCCACGCATGTGCAAAAATGCTCAACAGGTGCAAATGAACAAGGAATACCAGGGCCAATAGCAGGCAAATGGAGCCACCCATGAGGATTGCAATGGTGGTCATGGGGCTGGAGGAACCCCAGGTAAGTATCCATTGTTTTACCCCCTTCATTTCAGGATCTATTTAAAGTAGATCCGAGATAAACATTTACTCATTGCATGATTGTGTTCCTTACATATGGTTTATAGGGCATTCCTCAAGCCAAATACTTTTTTTTTTGTTTGAATACCCTAATTCCCTATAAACTAAACAAGCCTCGTCCACATCTCCTCCAGTGCCTAGGCACTATGAGAACCATGTAGCAAGGGCTTATGGGAGCTCAGACTAGGGAGGAGAAGGTGGGGGTGTTACTAGCCAGAGATTTCAGAGGCAGAGGGGAGGAGGAGAGGGGAGTGACATTTTCACAGGCTGAGGGCTGGAGATGCAGAGAAGCTTGCCTGTGTAATGATCACAATCAAAACATGGCTGCTCTCACTGTATCACAGGAAGAAGTAATCATATACTGTTGCAGCTGTTTGCAGCTAGATTTGCTGTGTAAACTATCTAAACTTTAGATAAGATATATCAACAAGTTACTTGTTATAGTTCGTTTTTCATCTCGGATCCGCTTTAAGCCTGAAAATGGAACTAAACTCAGAACTTCCTCTCTGCTATAAAAGATTAGCCACAGCATAATAACATTTATTGGGAAAAAATCTTTATTACAAATTATGGAAATCTTTAAAAAAAACGATGTCTTCTTTATAGTAGTCAGCTTTACAGAATCTTCCTAACTCACTGAGTAACCACAGTGTATTTGAGATAAAATCAGGTCTAAATTTTATTTTGGTGCCTCAAAATCACAAATGCACGATCTCAGCAAAGTTTGTAAAATGTCTGTGTGGGAGTGTACTTTCTCCTCACTTCAGGCCACTGGATATCAGACGGATTGCCAGTAGACACCTCCCACTGCGCACTAATCAAACTTTCTACAAGATAAGAAGATTCTTGTATGTAAATGAATAGATACTATGGTCCAGGAAGTGAGTGCAGATAGATGGCAGAAAACAAGAGTTCTCCAAACAGCAGGTTGCCATGAGAAAGGGCAGATTGTCAAGAAAGTACCGTTATTTGTCCAGAAATAATGACACTTTCACAGTGATCAGTTGATTGTCACATTTATAAACAGGTCCAAGATTTGCTTGTAATTTTACTATTGGCGGCCAGTGTCCAGACAGTGGGCGATTTATCAGTCTGACAAATGCTAACAACCACTTTTAACCCTGAGGTCTATTCTTCTGGATCAGGTCAATTGGGCGCCGGGATTGTCAGGTATCAGATAAATGCCTGTATAACTTTTCAATAATCGGGCGTCCAGGCGGTAATTTGGTGCAGCTACTACAAATTACATAATGGATGTCAGCCATCTGGATGCCGGATTGCAAGGGTTGGGAATTAAATAGGGGGTCTTCTTTTTAGGCAAATGTGGGGGGAAGGGGGGGGGGGTTATGCAATAGGTTCCGGGGGTTAGGCACCTATGGGGGTGTTAGGGTTAGGCATGAGGCATGGCAGTTAGTATTAGGCATTTATAGAGGAGGACTTTGGGCAGTCGGTGTGTTTATTGGCTGCACAGCTGATCACATGACTCTTGTCAGAGCTCCAGCCGACAGCAAGTTTCCCTAACACTAGAGTGTAGAGCCAGGTTTGGTTTCACCAGCGCTTACCTTGCCATTAGGATCCTTGGGCTGCAGGCCAAATGCTCGGACAATGTAGACCCTCACCAGGCACTCCTGTAAGCCTTTCGCTGGCAGTTGGCGAAATTGGCGGGTTGGTAATGGCACAGAAGGATCATCATGAAGGGTATAAATTTTAAAGGATCCCTGTACGTGACAAAAGAAAATATAACATGTCAGCTTTTTTATGATCTGGCGCTCCAGGCCCCGTCACCTTCACAGTTTGTGAAACTAGAGGTCCCCTAATGTCATATATCCCAATATTTAGAGCCAGGAAAAAGGGACGCTAAGACCTGCCCTTCCACACATTTCGCTATGCCCTAATACTACATGCAGCATGCCCCCTCCCTCCCCCATACAGTTCCCTCGTGCCTATTGGTGTCCCCTACCTTCCTCATACAGTAATGGTGTCTGGTGTGCCCCCCTCTGTTCCCCATACAGTGATTCCTGGTATCTAGTGTGCCCCCTCCCTTCCCCATACAGTGATCCCTGGTGTCTAGTGTGCCCTCCTCCCTTCCCCATACAGTGATCCCTGGTGTCTGGTGTGCCCCCCTCCCTTCCCCATACAGTGATCCCTGGTGTCTGGTGTGCCCCCCCCCCCCCCCTTCCCCATACAGTGATCCCTGGTGTCTGATGTGCCTCCCTCCCTTCCCCATACAGTAATCCCTGGTATGTAGTGTGTCTCCCTCCCTTCCCCATACAGTAATGCCTGGTGTCTTGGTGTGCCTCCCTCCCTTCCCCATACAGTAATCCCTGGTGTCTGGTGTGCCCCCTCCCTGTATGTCTAGTGTGCCTCTCTCCCTTCCCTGTACAGTAATCCCTGATGCCTAGTGTTGCCGCCCTCTCTTCCTCATACAGTGATCCCTGGTGAGGGAGACCAGCCGGGGGTCCATCAGTCATCAGGAAATCAAATGAAATTGTCGCCACTCACCAGATCGAGCCCTTGCAACTAAGATCTTCCAGCATGGCAGATCGATCACTTGCCATGTTGCGGCACGTATATCTGCCAGATTCCATCATTATAAACTATTCGGTCAGATATTGATGCCGAAATTCATGTCATCTAGGGGCACCCTGACAGTTTTTAGGGCCTGTTCCCACTAACGCAGTTGTGTCCGCTTTTCAGCATCTGTAACATTGATGTGTTGCTGAAAAGCGGACACAACTGCGCACAACTGCGTTAGTGGGCTCAGGCCCTTAGCATAAACTCTATAGACAGAACTGTCCGTGGACGTTTGCAGGAAATGAACTTTGCTACCCTTCTGATGACATTTTATTTTTTCCTTTTCATTGTCGGAGTAATCAGGGCTTTAAGCCGCGTGATACAACATGTGTTTATTTGTAAGAATTAGAATGTCCTGCGTGTAAATTCTTCAAGGCTAAATGTTCATGTAAATTCCTTGCTAATTGCTGCTTCGTTAGCCCAGAGACAGCTTGCAGGTAATTAGGAGCGGAGGTATGTGAGAAGCTGAAGGTACATAGCTAAGGATTGATAATGCTGCAAGTTCTAATGATCCCCACATGTCCTACAAGGCAGGAAAATAAACCCAGGCGGTGGTGTTTATTCCGGTGCTGGAAGAGCTTTCTCTGTTGTGCTGATTGTATTTGTCTAATCTTCCCCAGCTATATAGTCTACCCTCAAGCTCACTATAAAGCCCTGTATATACATGCTAGAGCATACATGTCAAACTCTGGCCATGCAGAGCCATCACATTAGGTGGTTTCCCCACTTTGTATTATGCTTAGCCCACTCTAGCCCTCCAGCAGTGGTGTAGCTAAGGAGCTGTGGGCCCCGATGCAAGTTTTACATGGGGCCCCCCAAGCACTCTATACATAACAATTGATACGGCGCACCAAAACCTGCCAATGGCAACTACAGTGTCAGAGGTGCAAGAAGGGGATGGGGAACAGCTTGTTAGTGATTACCACTATTCAAAGTATCTATAGAAGTGATTATTATGAGCACAGGACCAATAGAGAGCTAATACTGAAGTTGAGGGAGGGCCCTTCGGGGCCCCGATGCGGCCGCTACCTCTGCACCCCCTATTGCTTTGCCCCTGCCCACCAGGGAAGCTATATTAGAGGTGAAGCCCTAGATCACTGGTGAAGCCATAGGGTGGAGTGAGGGGGAAAGAACTATACACCAGCGAACTGTATATTTGAAGAAGAGGGGTAAGTATAGACACCAGGGAACTGTATAAGGGAAGAAGCGGTTAGAGGTCACTAAACACCAGGGAACAGTTTTGAGTAAAATTAGCTAAAAAAAAAGCCGATTTTAATAAATAATAATAACCTGAACATTTTTTCTGTTGGACTCAAAGCGCTCAAGAGCTGCAGCCACGGCGACGTGCTCAGGAGGCCGCCCTGCAGTGTTAGGGTGTCTTGCCTTGAACTCCTTACTGAATAGGTATTGACCCTAGTTGTAGAGAGACCTCAATGCTGCAACCCCAATAATTAATTAGCACCAGGGAGTCTACCAGTCCACACCTGTATCCACCTAAGGTGTAGCAACAGTCCAACTAGAAAAAAGACTGGGTCTCTACCTGGATTTTCAGGCCAATGGGCCAAATTTATTTTGCGAATAACACAGTGCTTTAGCACAGGTAGAGACCCAGTCTTTTTTCAGGTATTGACCCTAGCCAGGATTCAAACCCTGGTCTCCCATGTCAAAGGCGGTGCCCTTAAAGAGACACTGAAGCAGGAAAAAAAAATATGATATAATGATTTGTATGTGTGCTAAGATACAAAACATTAGGAGCAGAGACATAAGTCTAATATTGTTTCCAGTACAGGAAGAGTTAAGAAACTCCAGTTATTGATGCAAAAGATGTGTCAGATACGTCTTCAGCTTCTCTTGGGTTTCAGCAACATCAGCAGTTTCCCCGAGAGCCAGACAGGAGAAATACTGACTAACAGCTTGTACAATTAGCTAGCTGACTTGGGGGTTTATTCACTTTGTAGCACTGAGCTCCACGACTTTCAAAGTCGCAGAGGGCTCTGTCTTCTGAAGCTCAAGTGTCTGTCAATGTATTGTTTATTTTTCTGCAGAGGACAGTTCAAAAGTTCACTGGCCTGCTCTGTAAAATCAATTAGAATGCCGAGTAGTGTGTAAACTGCAAATATTAGAGAATGATGCAATGTTATTTAAAAAAAAAACTATATAACTGAAAATAAAAATATGAGAATATTTTCTTTGCTGCTAATGTTCTATTAATGATCCATACTACACATACAATTCATTATATCATAATTTTTTCTGCTTCAGTGTCTCTTTAACCAGTACACTATCCAGCCATTTGACTATACAGATGGTGCTAAGTCTATCGTGCACTGTAGGTATAGTGTGCGCCATGCTCACTTTTGTTTGCCCTGAAACTTGCAATAGAAGGCTTTTTTCTGTGTGCATGTGCGGCTGTGTGCATGTGCGGCTGTGCGCATGTGCGGCAGTGCGCATGTGCGGCCGTGCGCATGTGCGGCCGTGCGCATGTGCGGCCGTGCGCATGTGCAGCCGTGTGCATGTGCAGCTGTGCGCATGTGCGGCTCCATACTACTGTGCAGGCACAAACCCAAACGAGGCAGAGCACAGCTGGGCAAATGAAGAGGGTCCCGGCCGGCAACAGAGGAGTCGTGGAGGACCAGGGAAGCCTCTGGAGCAGGGGTAGGGAACCTAAGGCTCGGGAGACAGATGTGGCTCTTTTGATGGCTGCATCTGGCTCACAGACAAATCAGTAGCGTTTGATTCACTGAGCTACACTGCTCAAGCAGCGCAGCTTAGTGTGACAGCGCAAGTAACATTTTTAAAGTAGGCACGCTACATCTAAACTAACGACTACATCTAAACTAATTGTCCCACCCTGGAACCTGTCAGGTCCAGTGACTTTGTAGGACGAGATCCCCGCACTTTGATTGGCCCAATAGGCTGCCTGTCACTTGACAGGCAGCCTATTGGGCCAAAGTGCAGGGATCTCGTCCGACAAAGTAACCCAACCCCCAAGTCAGCTAGCTAATTGTACAAGCTCCACAGTGGGAGACATGGCAGCGCTTTCAAACAAAACTTATACCTGAATGATTTATCTGCATTGATGTGCAGAGCTCCAATAACTGGACTACATTACACAACTAGCACTCACTACAGGCAAAGGGGGGTGTTAGCTTCAGTGATAATGTGTGCACAAATTATTACCTAATAGACTTCCCCACTGAACAAGCTGTTAGTCGGTATTTCTCCTGTCTGGCTCTCGGGGAAATTGCTGATGTTGCTGAAACCCAAGAGAAGCTGAAGATGTGTCTGACACTACCGCTGCCCGGCAGATCAACTGTATACTCATCACCATGGCAACAGGGACGTGAGCCCTCTTCTGCGCATGCACACTGTGCCACAGTTTGAAATCTATTGTGTGGCTCTCAGGGAAATACATTTTAAAATATGTGGTGCTTATGGCTCTCTCAGCCATAAAGGTTCCTGAGCCCTCTCTGGAGGGTCCAGGCAGGGGTGTAACTATAAACCATGGGCTCTCCCCCAGCAAAGCTTGGAGGGCCCCCAATGCTCACACCCTTCCTCTTGCCTTCCCCTGGTGACCCTCACATCTGGGGGCTCATTTTACAAGCATCATAAAACAACTGTGGACATTGTAATCTTCACACCCATAACAAGTGTAGCCACAAAAACTCCTGATCTGAAGGTTGGACCTCTTTATCGGAGGGCGTGAAGTAGTAGTTGGAGCCCCCTTACAGCTGTGGGCCCCCCTGTGGTCGCAGGCGCTGCTCCCCTCTAGTTACGCTCCTGGATCCAGAGGCTTCCCTCTTCAGTGGCAAGTATCTAGCTTTTTGTTTTGCTATGATTACTGCTGTGCTTTGACTGGAAATAGCTATCTGGATGTCCCTCGTATTTTGTGCATGACGGTATCTTATTCTTAGCGCACCTTGAACTCCCCAACTACAGAAGGATCTTCAGCTTCATCCTGTGTCTTCCCTCTGTACAGCTTGAAAGTGCGGCAGAAGTCTGTCAGCCCCTCGTAATCTTCTATATTCTCTAACTCCGTGTCCAGAACCTGCAGAATAAAGGCATGAATGGTCAACGCAGGAGGACAATATACACATTCAAAAAGGCATGCAAAGTGTCTGATGAGGTGATATCATTATTCATTTATAGAGCGCCAACATTTTCCGCGGCGCTGTACAGAGTAAGAAACAAACATGGGGTACATAATAATACAGACACTGGTTTAACCACTTCACAACTGAGGGGTTTTACCCCTTGACCACCAGAGCAATTTTCACCTTTCAGCGCCCCTTCCATTCATTCGTCTATAACTTTATCATTACTTATCACAATGAAATGAATATATCTTGTTTTTTTTGCCACCAATTAGGCTTTCTTTAGGTGGGACATTATGCCAAGAATTATTTTATTCTAAATGTGTTTTAATGGGAAAATAGGAAAAAATGTGGGAAAAAATTTATTATTTTTCAGTTTTTGGCCATTATAGTTTTTAAATAATGCATGCTACTGTAATTAAAACCCATGAAATGTATTTGCCCATTTGTCCCGGTTATAAAACCGTTTAAATTATGTCCCTATCACAATGTTTGGTGCCAATATTTTAATTGGAAATAAAGGTGCATTTTTTCTCAGTTTTGCATCCATCCCTAATTACAAGCCCATAGTTTATAAAGTAACAGTGTTGTACCCTCTTGACATAAATATTTAAAAAGGTCAGTCCCTAAGGTAACTATTTATGCTTTTTTTTTAATTGTAATTTTTTTTTTTATTACAAAAAAAAAAAAAATGGGGGAGTGTGGGAGGTAAGGAGTTAATTTTTTTGTGTAAAACTAATTTATTTGTATGTGAAAAATGCTTTAGGGTGTAGTTTTACTATTTGGCTACAAGATGGCAACAGTAACTTTTTGTTTAATGCGACCTTCCGGACGCTTGCAGGAAGTACTAGGAGGCCGAGAACGTTTTTTTTTTCACAATGATCGCGCTGCTTATCGGAGAAGCAGCAGATCATTGCGGGGCTTAGATCAACGAACGGGAATGGATTTTCCCGTTCATTGATCTCCAGGCGAGCGGCGTGTTTACGAGCGGGAGTGCGCGCTAGAGCGAGCGGGAGCCGGGCAGCGGCGGGAGCGCGGAAAGTGCGCATTTCTCCGTCCCTGGTGGTGAAAGGATGGAAAAAGGGACGGAGAAATGCGTACGCGTGGGGGTAAAGTGGTTAAACCAAACATAAACACTAATACATAATACAGAATTGGTAATTACAATGACAAATGTAACATGATGAATAAAATGCATAACAAACTGCAAGACACAAAATAAATAACAAACTGCAAAACACAAAAGGGTGAGAGAGCCCTGCCCTTCCCAGCTTACAATCTGAAGGATGGGGGGGGGGGGGGGCAAGAGGTGGAGTAGTATACAATATGCATACCTATAGGAAGTGTGTTTTAGGTTATCTAGTAAGGAAAAAGTGAGTTTTGAGCAGTCGGATCCTCCACGAGGGAATTCTAGGCTAGGGCCAGGAGAGAGTCTAATCCTAAAAACATCAAGGAATGTTTAAAAAGTGGTTCTTGAGATGATGTTACTAACAGTAAGGGGTACTTGGAAAAAAGCAGTCATTAATAATGGGGTACATGCTATAATGGTTTGAGTAACATGCTGATATTAAAATAGCAGCCAGGAATATTAACCATCTGAGATATGCTGATGATACCACTCTGGTGTCTGAAACTGATGCTAAATCATGAATGTAAAATAAGAAAGTGCCAAAGCTGGTTTACTGCTTAACATCAAGAAAACTAAAGTCATGTCATCTGCTCCAATGAAACATCTGCAAGTAGATGGGAAAAAAGTTGTACCAGATTCCATCTTTCTGGGTTCGAAGATCTCTGCAGGTGGTGACTGCAGCCATGAGAGTAAGAGACACTTGGATGGAGGAAAGCTATGGTAAATTTAGAATTTTGCCTTCTTCTGTTTTAAGAAGACAAGCATTTTAGTAAGGAGGCCTGTTGGTCTGTTTCAGCCCATTACACACTCCTAGGCAGGGCCGGATTTACCATAAGGCACTGTAGGCTCGTGCCTACAGGCGCCTGAAGATGGAAAGGCGGCTCACTCCCCTTCCCTAGTGCCTCCCTCCCTCCTTCCCTATGCAGAGTGTAAATGAGGGGTTACTAACCCGGGTCTCTGCATTCCCCTGACCAGATCTCCCTTCACTCAGGGGCACCTGTAGCTACCTAATACTGAGGGTATCTCTGGCCACCTAATAATAAGGGGTACCTGTAGCTACCGATGACAGGTAAGTGACAACTAGAATAGCCAGCACACTTGCGGTGTGGTTCAGCGGGTGTTTGTAGGTTCATGGAGGGCGAAATCTAAGGTGCCAGGACATCTATAGGCTCCTGTGATGTAAATCCGGGCCTGCTCCTAGGAGTTATTATTCACCATGAGCTTGCTGGGCAGTACAAGCATATGGCTGTGAAAGTTGGCTTATAAATAAATTCATGTGTAGATAAATTGAAATGTGGGTGTGGAAAAAGCTACTGAGAGTTCCATGGACTGCTAGAAGGTCTAACCCAGGGGTAGGGAACCTATGGCTCGGGAGCCATATATGGCTCTTTTGATGGCTACATCTGGCTCACATACAAATCAATAAGGGTTGATTTACTAAGCTACACTGCTTAAGCAGTACAGCTTAGTGTCTCAGCGTAAATAAAATGTTCAAAGTAGGCACACTACTGCTGTAGCATGCACTACTAACTTACTCACGCTACCCCCAAAACGAACGGCTGCTCCAATTGTCCCACTCTGGACCCTGTCAGGTCCAGTGACTTTGTAGAATGAGATCCCCGCACTTTCATTTGCCCAATAAGCTTCCTGTCATTTGATAGGCAGCCTATTGGGCTAAAGTGCCAGGATCTCGTCCTACAAAGTGAATCAACCCCCAAGTCAGCTATCTAATTGTACAAGCTGTTAGTCAGTATTTATCCTGTCTGGGAAATTGCTGATGTTGCTGAAACCCAAGAGAAGCTGAAGATGTGTCTGACATCTGACACTTCCACTGCCCTGCGGATCAACTGTGTGCATATCACCATGGCAACAGGGACGTGAGCCCTCTGCTGCGCATGCGCACTGTCCCAGTTCGAAACATATAGTATGGCTCTCAGAGAATTGGATTTTAAAATATGTGGCGTTTATGGCTCTCTCAGCCAAAAAGGTTCCTGACCCCTGGTCTAACCAGTCAAAACTTTAAGAAATAAGGCCAGAGTGTTTACTAGTCTGCCTGATACTACTACTAAAACTTTGGTCACATAATGAGAAGACTGGATTCTTTGGAGAAATCCTTGATGTGTGGGAAAACTGAGGGCAAAAGAAGAAGAGGACAGCCAAGGCTAAGATGGATAGACAACATATGGGAAGCTATGAACATGCCTATGAAACAGCTGAAAGAATCCGTGACTGACAGAGAAACCTGGCAAGCAAAAGTTACATAAGGTCATGAAGAGTCAGAGTCAACTTAACAATTGTAGAGAAGAACGAGGGCATGCTATAACAATGTTGTGTTAAACCATTCCAGAAGCCTAAAACCCTAACAACTTATGCTTACCGACACGATCACCCAACACTAACCTGCCTAAATTCCTCACCTAACACTCACCTTTTGGAGTACTGTAGTGGTTACTACTTCCTGTTGCTTGCTAATAACAGCCTTATCAATCCTGACGCTTGCCAATAGCAGTGTTATTAGCCACCAAAACCAAGCACTAGGCATGGCTCTGCCTAGGAGAATGCAAGGAGAAGCATGTGATCAGTTTGATCAGCTGGTAGATTTGTAAGGTTCTGATTTGCTGGTTTAACACATGATCATGACCAGCAAATCAGAGCCTTACAGATCTATCAGCTGATCAAACTGATCACATGCTTCCATGGGTTCTCCTAGGCAGGGCAATCCCTACCAAGCAGAGGCGGGACAAGGTCCTCCAACACCCAAGGCTGAGACAGCAAAGTGCGCCCCTCCATCCCTCCCACCCCAGCCGTCACACACTGATTGCTATTAGACTAAGAGGCGCCACAGGGCCCACAACCTCCCCAACACCTTAATATCTAGTTATCTGGCTTGCAGTCACTGCCATGTATCCCCTTTTCTTATTTCTTTCTGCTTCAAACACAATTAGGAATGACAGCTGAATGAATTCTGCGCCCCCTCCTACACTGCGCCCTGAGGCTGGAGCCTCTGCAGCCTATGCCTCGGCCCGGCCCTGCTACCAAGCACCTTATACCGGTATGTTTGTACATTGTGCCAACTCTGCCTGCCTGTGTGCCATTCTCCTGTCTACACAGTGCAGCACGGACGCCAAATTGCAACAGTGACCAACAAGAGTACGTTTTGGCAGTTATAAGGACTTACTTAAAGCTCTTTAGAACTTGTGTGCTTAGCTGTCTGGTCGGAGTCCCCCTTTAACCCCTTATTTTTCACCTGGGAATTGTCCAATGAAAATGGTGAAGAGGAACAGTGAAATCTGCCCATTCTCCGGAACATCAGTGAGTTATTAGCGAGTAACATTGTAATAATTAGGCTATTTCCTTTCCACACGTTCTCTATACAGAGGTTGTAGCCCGGCCAAATCATTATTATCCCATAATATTTAATTTACAGCGCAGGAGGCCAAGAGGCAGCGCCCAAAAAAATCCCAGATTTTGTGACCTGTCCAAGATGTCTCGTAAATTGTGTTCTGGTTTTGTGGGGTCAGAAATTCAATATTAAAGGAATATACACCGTGAACTACGAGGCGAGCCTATAGATTGGGTGCTCAACTGCTCATGCAATATTAGCCATTTTGTAATTCAATCTGATTAAAAATGGTCTTAAAGCAGACTTGAACTCAAGAGCTTCCTCTCTGCTCTAAAAGATAAGCAACAGCATTATAACCTTTAAAGAAAAAACATTTCTTTGTTACAGCTGATACAAATCCTGCAATAAATCTGCAGTGTGTCTACTTCCTGCTTTTATGGAAGCAGACATAGGGTTAACATCCTGTGTTTACAAATTAGCCGTTCTGCGGCAGCAGCCAGCTGACACAGCTTAAAGATCAAATTGGTGATTAGACACAGATGAGAGGGAATTAGAGAGGCTAAACTCTCTAACTACATGTAGCGATGATGGGCAGATCAACCAAGAGACAGATCTCTCTCTGATCGAATCAGATCGGAGAGATCTGTTGGCTGTCCATACACCGCAGGCCGATTCCCGATCAATCTCAGCATGAAATCTGGCAGGAACCAGCCTCGTGATGCTGCGTCCGCTGCTGCTCCCCCGAATGTAAATGCCCAACCCCCCCCTCCCGGTACACGTGCATCCAAATACCACCTTCCTCCAGCTGCAGAGACTATCCAGCTGCTACCGGTCTTGTCCGCTGCTTCCACAGGAGCGCCCTATGTGGTTGTCCGGTATAGCATGTGGTGCGTGTGGCGTCACACACACGCAGCTGGCGGCGCTTGGTACAGGCCGCAAACGAGACAGGGAGCAGCTAAACAGTCGCGACAGCTGGAGCAGGTGAGATTTGAATGCATGGGCACCAGGTGGGGGAACATTTTTCATTTGGGGGAGCAGACACCGTCTACGACTCTCTAACAGTGCATTAATATCAGCACCAATCACCAACAACAATTCCGTAGTATCACCAGGGCCAGACTTACCATAAGGCACAGGCACTGTAGGCACGTGCCTACAGGCGCCTGATGATGGAAAGGTGGCTCACTTCCCAAGTGACTCCTCCCCTGCCTTACCTATGCAGAGTCCCAAGCAGAGAATAAATTACAGTTTACTCACCTGGATCTCGGCATTCCACTGACCAGATCTCCCTTCAGTCAGGAGAACCTCTAGCTACCTAATACTGAGGTTCTTCAAGCTACTTAATACTGAGGATAGCTCTGGGTACCTAATACTGAGGGGTAGCTACCTATAAGAAATGAGGGATAAGTGACAGCTGGGCCAGTCAGCACACTTGCGGTGCGGTTCGGTGGGGGTTGTAGGTTCATGGAGGGCGAAGTCTAGGGTGCCTGGACATCTGTGCCTATAGGCTCCCGTGATGTAAATCCAGGCCTGACTATCACCACTAATGGTTCATCAACAAAGCAATACTATAACAACCCCACAGTTCTATCAATACCAATCTGCAATTAAACATTGAATAATTTGGCTAATTACCATTGCCACGTTCACACAGTGCATTTGCATTGTAGACTGCAATTCCTGTTCACACACCCTAATATCATGAGGTTCCAACAACAGAACTCTTACTACGTGGTTTGTAGTCATTAGCTTTTGGCTCCAATCTCCAACAACAGAACAGTAACATTGGCTCCATGTGAATAGTACCATCAGTTCCCCTCTCGGAAAACAAAGCATTGTATTCAGGTCTGTTCTACGCCCATGGATAATAAGGGCAGCTGGCAGAGCTGGATGTGTTACCTTTTCCGTGAGGTTCTTGTGCCTTCCTTTAACTTGTTTTCAAAGTTTGAGAAATGTACGCAGTTTATTTGAAAACAAAACCTGGCCTGTTCTAGAGATGGAAAGCTTAGATAAATTAGCTCTGAGCTGCATCTTACTAGCATGACAGTTCTGGATCTCCAACCTTGGCCTACAGATGTTATAATTCACGCTGTCCCATCTTTTTGTTGACAGTTGGAGACGACTCTTAGAGTTTTCCCCATCAATGTTTCCTCTGGACGCAGAGCCAAAACAGCCAGGCTGAGGTTTCCAGGGTATGGGATGGACCCCTCGGGTGACATCTCCTCACCGGTAGCCGTAATGTAATTATCGATCTGTATCGTCCAAGAACAGGCGTGAGAGCCAAAACAAATGCTGGAAGGACAAAGCTTCTCCAGGTTTTTCTAATTTACTATGTGATCTCTGGATGCATCCTCGGCGCTGGTAAATAATTCCTCCAACAATAAATTCCACCAGGGCACATGGGAGATAATTACCAAGCATGGTGGAAATGTAGCTTTTACGTGTTTGCAGGCCTCGGAGAAGTTATTAGTACGAACATCAGGCCATGCTCTTCCATCCAAATGACAAATAAGAATTAAATAACAGATGCCGCTCTTTTTTTTGTCTGCAGCTCACTATAAGCAGTTCTGCTCAGCTCTGGGTTCCTACTGTTCCTACTGTCTTGGAGGGGGAGAGGGGTTAGGACTGAGAGACCACCTGTTACTGTCTTGGAGCGCGGGGGGGGTCCTAGCGGCCGCTTATCGCTGCTGCATCTTGGGAGGGGAAGGCCATCTGTTACTATTATCTTGAGGAATTTAGAGGCCACCTAATGCTGCTATCCGGGGGGGGGGGGGGTGGAGAAAGGCCACCTATTACGGGGTGTAGGTGACCCAGTGGGAGACCTCAGTGAAAAAATGTTGCTGATGTCATTAGGTTGTAATAGGTAGTAATAATAACCAAGCCCACACTATTCAGCCAGTTAGGATGCCTTAAATTGTACAGGGTGCTGTTGAAACAGGGACCAATCACGTTTCCCTATTAGGTTTCCAACTTGGTCACCTAGGTCCTTAACCATACTCATTTTTAATGTCTGTTAATTCCAATCTGCTGTATAACTGATGACTTTGCTTATTTGAAATAATCCTGAACTGCACCTGAACTGTCCTCACTCTGCCCCTTAAATCTTCTACTGCCTTGACTTCTGACCTTCTGACTCTGACTCTAGCCTTCTGACCTGACTCTGACTCTAGCCTTTAGACCTGATTCTGACCTGACTCTAACCTGACCATAGCTTCTGATCTAACTCTGACCTAACCTTGTGACCTGATTTTGACCTAGCCTTTTGACCTGACCTAGCTGTCTGACCCAATGCTGACTTGCAGCCTGATTAGGAGCGCTGCCAACTATTTGTTGTTCTCTAGAAAATGTGTTGACCATTTTATGGCTAGCTGCCCCAGGTTTACTCTGTTTTTAATTGTTAGTTAGAGGTTAGGTCTCTTCCGTGGGAACCCCTCATCGTGGTGGAAAAGTCTAGTACTGAACAATCTGTGCGCAAACTTTTCTTGGAAGCTAACGTCCTCCATTCGCTGAATGTGTTTTGAATGCAAGGTGTGTAATCTGCCCGTGTATTGGGCTTTGCACATCTATGCAGCTGGTCAATTCGGGTGCAGCCTGCATTTGCAAGCGCTGCCATTTCCTTCTGTTTTACAAAATGTAAGTCTTTTTGTGGCTAGCTGCATTCATGTGTATCAGTTTGCATTCAATGTATCTTGTTTAGGGTTTAGTGCATAGTTTGCATCAGATTTGTATTCAAGGTGTGTATTTAGGTCTCTGGATGGAGGTGCACACCTCAGCTGGTTTATTTTCAACTGAAGCCTGATTAGAAGCGCTACCAACTTTTTGCTGACTGTGACCTAGCTTTCTGACCTGACTCTAACCTGACCTAGACTTCTGACCTGACTCCGGCCTAGCCTTCTGACCTGACCCTGACCTAGCCTTTTGACCTGACCCAGCCTTCTGACTGGACTCCGACCTAGCCTTCTGACCTGACTCTGACCTAGCCTTCTGACCTGACCCTGACCTAGCCTTCTGACTGGACTCCGAACTAGCCTTCTGACCTGACCCTGACCTAGCCTTCTGACCTGACTCTGACCTAGCCTTCTGACCTGACCATGACCTAGCCTTCTGACTGGACTCCGACCTAGCTTTCTGACCTGACTCTAACCTGACCTAGACTTCTGACCTGACTCCGACCTAGCCTTCTGACCTTACCCTGACCTAGCCTTTTGACCTGACCCTGACCTAGCCTTCTGACTGGACTCCGACCCAGCCTTCTGGCCTGACTCTGACCCAGCCTTCTGACCTGACCCTGACCTAGCCTTCTGACCTGACCCTGACCTAGCCTTCAGACTGGACTCCGACCTAGCCTTCTGACCTGACTCTGACCTAGCCTTCTGACCTGACCATGACCTAGCCTTCTGACTGGACTCCGACCTAGCCTTCTGACCTGACCCTGACCTAGCCTTCTGACTGGACTCCGACCTAGCCTTCTGACTTGACCCTGACCTAGCCTTTTGACCTGACCCAGCCTTCTGACCTGACCCTGATCTAGCCTTCTGACTGGACTCCAACCTAGCCTTCTGACCTGACTCTGACCTAGCCTTCTGACTGGACTATGACCTAGCCTTCTGACCTGACTCTAATCTGACCTAGACTTCTGACCTGACTCCGACCTAGCCTTTTGACCAGACCCTGACCTAGCCTTTTGACCTGACCCAGCCTTCTGACCTGACCCTGACCTAGCCTTCTGACTGGACTCCGACCTAGCCTTCTGACCTGACTCTGACCTAGCCTTCTGACCTGACCATGACCTAGCCTTGTGACTGGACTCCGACCTAGCCTTCTGACCTGACCCTGACCTAGCCTTTTGACCTGACCCAGCCTTCTGACCTGACCTAGTCTTCTGACTTGACTCCGACCTAGCCTTCTGACCTGACTCTGACCTAGCCTTCTGACCTGACCCTGACCTAGCCTTCTGACTTGACTCTGACCTAGCCTTGTGACCTGACCATGACCTAGCCTTCTGACTGGACTCCGACCTAGCCTTCTGACCGGACTCTAACCTGACCTACACTTCTGACCTGACTCCGACCTAGCCTTCTGACCTGACCCTGACCTAGCCTTCTGACTGGACTCCGACCTAGCCTTCTGACTTGACTCTGACCTAGCCTTCTGACCTGACCCTGACCTAGCCTTCTGACTGGACTCCAACCTAGCCTTCTGACCTGACTCTGACCTAGCCTTCTGACTGGACTCTGACCTAGCCTTCTGACCTGACTCTAATCTGACCTAGACTTCTGACCTGACTCCGACCTAGCCTTTTGACCAGACCCTGACCTAGCCTTTTGACCTGACCCAGCCTTCTGACCTGACCCTGACCTAGCCTTCTGACTGGACTCCGACCTAGCCTTCTGACCTGACTCTGACCTAGCCTTCTGACCTGACCATGACCTAGCCTTGTGACTGGACTCCGACCTAGCCTTCTGACCTGACCCTGACCTAGCCTTTTGACCTGACCCAGCCTTCTGACCTGACCTAGTCTTCTGACTTGACTCCGACCTAGCCTTCTGACCTGACTCTGACCTAGCCTTCTGACCTGACCCTGACCTAGCCTTCTGACCTGACTCTGACCTAGCCTTGTGACCTGACCATGACCTAGCCTTCTGACTGGACTCCGACCTAGCCTTCTGACCGGACTCTAACCTGACCTACACTTCTGACCTGACTCCGACCTAGCCTTCTGACCTGACCCTGACCTAGCCTTCTGACTGGACTCCGACCTAGCCTTCTGACTGGACTCCGACCTAGCCTTCTGACCTGACCCTGACCTAGCCTTCTGACTGGACTCCGACCTAGCCTTCTGACTTGACTCTGACCTAGCCTTCTGACCTGACCCTGACCTAGCCTTCTGACCTGACTCTGACCTAGCCTTCTGACCTGAAACTCAACCTGTGGCATCTCTGATTATTATGTCACCAGCATGTTATGTAAAGCCATCTTATCACTTGAGATCAGTTCTGCCAAATCAGCACTGACCCAGTCGCATTTTAGGTAGTGACTTAGGGCCCCAACCCGTGCTGTCTTGTGGACAAAGTTGCTGTCACCATTATGAACCTTCATGAGACATGAGGAGGAAAATGACCAGCCATCAGAGACTAGTAAAGCCAAGAAGATACTTACATGGTTGGCTCTATACCATGACTGCCATGTCCAGGAAAATGATCCGCCTAAGCTAAGGTCAGTAGTGTATAGATAGCATTTCTCACCTGCAATGTATCAAATCCTCTCTCCATGTAAGCCCCACACTTCTCCTTCTCTCCAATGGAAGCGTAGAACTTGCTCCACCAGTCAATAAACTCTTCCTCCTGGTAGCCAAGAAAAATAGAGTCATGTCTAATGTCATACCAAAGCAATAGGGAAGCAGAAATATTAACTATTACACCAGCCAAGATGTCACATGACTCTACATTGATATGAACTTATTACTCTAGGGCCATAATGCTGGCCAGTAATGTATTTCATGACTCCAGCGATCCACAAGACTAAACTTTCATCATCTACTCTATATACAAATTGCTTGAAGCAAAGCAAAACAATTAGCAAAGAGAATTGGATGAAGAAAAATATATATCAGGTTTCAATACTTGCTGAAGAAACTGCGTGTCAGTAGTTCAAATGATACACGTCTGAAAAGCTTACCTGTTACATTGTTTTTTGCATTCACAACCTCACAACCGGAGTCGAGTAGTCGGAGCAATTTTGGCTACCTGGAGTCGGAGTTGGAGGTTTCATAAACTGAGGAGTCGGAATCAGGAGTCGGATGATTTTTGTACCAAATCCACAGACTTGGTACGTATTAGACTAAGGAGTCGGATTCAGAGCCATTTTGGGTACCTGGAGTCGGTGGTTTCATAAACTGATGAGTCAGAGTCGGATGATTTTTGTACCGACTCCACAGCCCTGCCTCTACAACCTCTATGCGCACACAGAACTACCGCCCCTAATATTCTGACAGAGACTTCATGATTCTCTGAAATCCCTTCAGATCCACCCATCCTTGTCTCTAACTATGCGATGAGACCTCTGCTCATATCTGTGATCTGTACATTAGGTCTGACAACTGCTCTTGTTGCTCACCCAATTCCTGTGTGCTAATCAGAGATGAGGTACCAATTAAATGTTCACTCTCTTTCAGACCTGATCTATAGATACTAGATATAAATTAACAGAAATGCTTGGTGGAAATGTCAAATACCATTCTTTTTTTGAATTTTCAGCTTATTTGAATTTGCTGCCACAGGCTTCTGGGAAACAGAAAGCACATGTACACAATAGGCATCCAGGGAGTTAAGGTGCCCATAGACCTGACGATTATGGGCAGATTCGACACAGAGACACATTTATCTGTGATCGAATCTGATTAGAGATAAATTTGTCTCTTGTCGAAGCTGACGAAACACTACTACACTACTATTCCTGTCCGATTTCAGCATGAAATCTTCAGGGAATCGGCTGAGGCTGCCGCGTCCGCACCGCCGCTGCCCCCTATTGCATAAATGTGCCCCCCCCCCCCCAGTGTGTGCATTTAGACATTACCTGTCCTGTAGCCGCCTCCACGCGATGTCCGTCCATTTCACCGGACAGCCGCATACACGAAAGTGGCGCATAGCGTCTTACGTCAGATGCTATGCACCGCTAGCGTGTATGCGGCTGCCTGCCCAGATGGACGGACGATGCGCGGAGGCTGACAACAGATAGGTAATCTATAAATGCACACACCGGGCATACATTGCTGCGGCAGTGGCGGGGGTTTCGTCGCTCGTTCCAAAATCAGCCACCGTACCGCCGCACACCCGACCAACTTTGACCCAACATCTTGCGGTATGCGCGGTCAACCAAGCGACCAATTTACGTCCCAAAATTGGTCGCTTTGTTGGTCGGGCATGCACTTGGCGGCACCAATTTTCATCCAATTCGATCATAATAATTGAATTGGATGGTCATTCAGCTGCCAAGTCAACTGATGTATGGCCGCCTATACTTGTGTGTAGCAGAACTCACAGAGAAGAACAAGATTAGTTTGTAAAGCTCTGATCTGCTGGTAATGATCATGAGTCACTTCTGCTTCCTGCTTAGGCTAAACCAGGAAGTGATGACAGTCAATCAGAACCTTAAACATCCGTCACCTGATCAGATAGATCACACGATTCTCTATGAGTGCTGCTACACACTAAGCAATGCTACCGTTCAGATCACTTCAGGCAGGTAAAATCAATAAATTAACTGTATGCTGATCACAGGGAACTTCCGAGTGATTTAAGGTGCCCATACACTCGTCAGATTGGCAGCAGACAGATAAGAAATGCATCTGATGATCTATCTGATGCGTTTTTAGAACATTTTTTACCAGGATAGAATTCCAATAGATTTCAGTTTGAAATCTGTTGAAATTCGATCTGATGGCATTTTTTTGCCATCAGATTTCCATTAAGGCCAATGCAAACTGATAAGCAATCTCATCAGATCGACCTAAATTTTCCACCCTGCTAGTTCGATGGAAATCCATCGAAATCGATCGAAATCGGCCGTCGATCGGTCGATTGGCCAACCGATTCGCGATCGATCGATCGGCCAGAAAATCGGCTGAGTGTATGGGCTGCTTTAGTTCACGTAAAGAGACTCTGTAACAAAAACAAAAAAATCCCCGGGGGGGGTACTCACCTCGGGAGGGGGAAGCCTCAGGGTCCCAATGAGGCTTCCCCCATCCTTGTAGCTGCAGGCAGTCCAGTGCTGGCTCCCCTGAAGCGTCACGGAATCCTCCCCCGACACGCCTGACAAGCACTGATTTATTTATCTTCCCTGGCTCCAGTGGGTGGCGCTGTTGCGGCTCTCAGCGATAGGTGGAAATAGCCGATCCTCCGTCGGGTCCGCTCTACTACGCATGTGCAGGAGACTTGCGCCTGCGTAGTAGAGCGGCCCGACAGCGATCAGCTATTTCCGCCTATCTCCGAGCGGAAAGCCTACACTGCGCCTGCACTGGAGCCGGGAAGGTAAATATTTACATCCCCACAATTTGGAGGGGCACAGCGAGACCTCCGTGGGACACAGGAGGATGGGGGAAGCCTCGATTGGATCCAGAGGCTTCCCCCACCCGAGGTGAGTACCCCCAGGGGAACTTTTTTTTAGTTACAGGTTTTTTTTTAAAAGACCACTATCAAGAAAATTGTGTAATACAAAATACATGTAAAAACACACACAAACAAGCAGTACATTTCTTGAGTAAAAAGTGCTATAAATTACTTTTCTCCTTTGCTGCTGTCCCTTACAGTAGACAGTAGAAATTTGACAAAACTGACAGGTTTTAGACCAGTCCATCTCTTCATGTGGGATTCTCAGAGTTTTCTTTATTTTCAAAAGCACTTTGTGAATGACAATTGCTCTGTCCAACAGCCAAAATAGTGTGAAAACAGTCAGGGAGAGGCTGGCAAGCATCTATGTATAAATCCTTTTCTGGGAGTGTCTTTATAAAGACTGAAGGCCAAGGTAAAAATCCCACATGAAGAGATGGACTAGTCCAAAACCTGTCACTTCTGTCAGATTTCTACTACCTACTGTGAGTGACTGCAACATAGGAGAAAATACATTTATGGCTCATATTACTCTGAAAGAAGTGTACGTCTAACTTCTATGCATTTACATGTATTTTTAAATTTTAAAATGTTTCGCAATAGTGGTCCTTTAATGTATCCATGAAGTAAAGTTGCTGAAATGTCCTCCTGACTCATCCACGACCGATCTGCTACTCAAGTCTTTTCCTTGATTCCAAATCCATTATCCTGTCTAGAAACACCTCGGCCCGCCCGTCAGTTCCAATCATGGAGCAAAATGCAATTTCTCATTTGTTTAGCTAAGCAAAAGAATATGTCCGTATAAAACTCCGCAGCAATATCCAGCAGGCAGTAATTCTGCGATTCTGCAGCGGGAGCCGCGGCCGAAGCCGATTCGTGAAATAATAATGTCTATTTTAGTAATCCACAGAATTCCATCACACTGACCTCATGGAGAAAAACCTAGGAGAGGCTTATTGGATTTCTGGCCTCAGCCAGCCGCTACGGCCGCTAAATGAACACGGCGCATAGACATTGCTTTCAGTGGGACTTTACCATAAATTACGTTTCACTGTTCCCCTTTCTTGGGTGACACAAAAAAGAAAACATAGAAGGAAAAAAAAGAAAGGGCAGGAGTTGTGTTATTAGCGGGTTCCCCGGTCAGCCAACTTACCCAGAGAGTCTTCTGCAGCCGTAACATAAAGAGAAAGCATTAAAGCGGACGCAAACCAAACATTTTTTTAAATTCCAAATATTTAGTTGCACCACTCTGACACATACACAGATACATAAACACTCCTTCAAGCCTATGAGCATTTCAGTGCATGCTTTTAACCCTTCTCTTTTCATAACTAGCGTTATACAGGTGGCAGCCATTACTTCTGAGCTTAGTAGGAGGTTTTAGATCATGGGTGTGTTTGTCATCAGCTACCCTCCCTCACAGGGGCATTGTCTATGTGAAATCTCACACAAGCTGAGATCACCTCTCCTGTGACATCATCAGTAGCAGCCTGTGTTTTGTTTTTTTTATCTCCTCCACCAGTCTGCCGGATTCTGTCCCGGCAATATGAAAGGAAGGGAGGGGTTCCTCCAATAAATGTAAAATAATTTATATTGTCATCATGCAGCTGAAAAAAGGCTGCTATTTATTATTATAAGTTAGAAAATAGATTTTATTTCTGAAATCTTGTATTTTTAATTTGGGTCCACTTTAAGAAAGTTCTACAGCCAATTCACCCACAGGTAAGATGAGATCACCATACTTGATACAGGTGAAACTTGGAACAAAAAAGCTCATGATGAACCAGTAAGGGCTTGTTCACACCTAGGGCGTCTTCGCTATTTTTTTAGGCGCCGGCGATTTCCCTATCAGGGCTGATAAGAAGCAAGCTGAACAGTTAAGAATGAACCAGAGAGCAGGGTAGGTGTTTTCTCTAATGTTCCCACTGATATATATGGTAAAATACATGAGGGTGCTTCATCTCTGGTTCACTTTAAGCAAGTTAACCCTTGGTTTCCAGATCAGGTGGAGTGGTGTTTATTGGGGAGGTGAGCTAATGGCGAATGCAGTCCCATGAGTTATGAAATGAAAGTTCTCATTCAGTCCTAGTAGCCATGGTGCCACATTATAACAGGACTGGCAACGACTTAGACTTGCCAAGCCCAGAGTTTAGCTGTAAAAGCTGCATGCAGCCGTACTGCGTCATTATTAGCCTCAGTGTTCAGTTAGTGAGCGCCTTGCGTGGCATCCCAGCAGCTCTGCCATCCCGTCACCAGCAGGACTATAAAACATCTGTTGTTACAGACAGAGGACTGGAGTCCTCCGCCTAACCGGTGACAGATGCCACTTACGCTGCAGAGCGCACCAATTTGCGCAGGGAGCTTTGAAGTACTTTATAGCTGCAGCAATCTGTAGACTTCTGCTCCAACCTGAGAGTTTTATATGTGTGTAAAACGGTGAGCAGACCCTGGAGAGCAGAGGAACAAAAGGATTGGGCAGATGTGCTCTATATAAGGCTGTAAACCAGGAGCAGAGCTCCCGAGTCACATGGAGGAGCGCCGTCTACCCTGACCTGCATACCACAATCACAGCAGCATTATGGGCAGGGGTACTTATACCTGCTTGTGCTAAAAATAACTTGTCTTGCTCAAGAATTCAATATATAAAGTGGACCTCTGTTGTAAAAATAAAAATATCAGCACAGGCAGCAGAAGTAATAACAGAGAAGCAGGAAAAAATGTCTAAAAACGGACTATTTGTGCTATAAAATCCAGGTTTTGATAGTAAGCCATGCCCCCTCTCCGAAAAACTGCCACGACAGTTTTCTGCCTTCGCAAATGCTGCGTAGAGATTGTGTCATTTGTAGTTAGCCTGAGGGGTACTCCGTCTCTACCTGTGCGACGGAGCAAGCCTATCACAGAGAGGTACTCTGCTTCCACCTGTGCCACTGAGCCGGCCTATCACAGAGAGGTACTCTGCTTCCACCTGTGCCACTGAGCCGGCCTATCACAGAGAGGTACTCTGCTTCCACCTGTGCCACTGAGCCGGCCTATCACAGAGAGGTACTCTGCTTCCACCTGTGCTACTGAGCCAGCCCATCACAGAGAGCTACTCTGCTTCCACCTGTGTCACTGAGCCAGCCTATCACAGAGAGGTGCTCTGCTTCTACCTGTGTCACTGAGCCATCCTATCTCAGAGAGGTACCCTGCTTCTACCTGTGCCACTGAGCCAGCCTATCACAGAGAGGTTCCCTGCTTCTATCTGTGCCACTGAGCTAGCCTATCACAGAGAGGTGCTCTGCTTCTACCTGTGCCACTGAGCCAGCCTATCACAGAGAGGTACTCTGCTTCCACCTGTGCCACTGACCCAGCCTATCACAGAGAGGTACTCTGCTTCCCCCCGTGCTACTGAGCCAGCCTATCACAGAAGTACTCTGCTTCTACCTGTGTCACTGAGCCATCCTATCTCAGAGAGGTACCCTGCTTCTACCTGTGCCACTGAGCCAGCCTATCACAGAGAGGTTCTCTGCTTTCACCTGTGCCACTGAGCCAGCCTATCACAGATGGCTACCTGTGCCACCGAGCCAGCCTATCACAGAGAGGTGCTCTGCTTCTACCCATGTCACTGAGCCGGCCTATCACAGGGAGGTACTTTGCTTCTACCTGTGTTACTGAGCCAGGCTGTCACAGGGAGGTACTCTGCTTCTACCTGCACCACTGAGCTAGCCTATCACAGGGAGGTACTCTGCTTCTACCTGTGCCACTGAGCCAGCCTATCACAGAGAGGTACTCTGCTTCCACCTGTGCCACTGAGCCAGCCTATCACAGAGGTACTCTGCTTCTACCTGTGCCACTGAGCCATCCTATCTCAGAGAGGTACCCTGCTTCTACCTGTGCCACTGAGCCAGCCTATCACAGAGAGGTTCTCTGATTTCACCTGTGCCACTGAGCCAGCCTATCACAGTGAGGTGCTCTGCTTCTACCCATGTCACTGAGCCAGCCTATCACGGGGAGGTACTCTGCTTCTACCTGCACCACTGAGCCAGCCTATCACAGGGAGGTACTCTGCTTGTACCTGTGTCACTGAGCCAGGCTGTCACAGGGAGGTACTCTGCTTCGACCAGTGTTACTGAGCCAGCCTATCACAGAGAGGTACTCTGCTTCTACCTGCACCACTGAGCTAGCCTATCACAGGGAGGTACTCTGCTTCTACCTGTGTCACAAAGCCAGCCTATCACAGAGAAGTACTCTGCTTCCACCTGTGCCACTGAGCCAGCCTATCACAGAGAGGTACTCTGCTTCCACCTGTGCCACTAAGCCAGCCTATCACAGATGGCTACCTGTGCCACTGAGCCCGCCTATCACAGAGAGGTGCTCTGCTTCTACCTGTGCCACTGAGCCAGCCTATCACAGGGAGGTACTCTGCTTCTACCTGTGTCACAAA